>NW_028252623.1:752500-1052922 GCF_964263255.1 Lissotriton vulgaris | reverse complement strand
AAATACTGTTATATGGATACTTCGTTACATATATTGCGTTAAGTTTGCATGAGTGTATTACATGCCTAACAGCCATTTTTCCTTCGGCTTCAGTTTTGCACACGACACCTACTTGTTGTTGTCGCTTTCACCCTAGAAGCGGTGATGTGATTTATTTGAGAATAATATGTTATTACTATGTTATCAGTTTTGCTTGGTACACTTGGTACAACTGTCTGCACACTGAGAGCTGCACACTCTAAGAATAACCTAACACAAGGTTACTGGGAGGCCTGATCCTCGCACCACATTAGACATAACACTAATAATGTTGATGCCAACATTGGGCTCTACGCGGGTTTAAGATAGAGTTACAGGGAATGAATCAACACACTTGGTGCTGCGCATGAAGAGAGCTGGTAGCTGTTGATGTGATCTACTCCTACTGACATTTAGAGGTATGGGTCCGCCCTGCTAAAACCCAAATGAGACCTTCTTAGATATAATATAATATGCTAAATAGGGTGCGCAAAATATAGGTGATACAGGTTTCTATAGATTTTGCATTGTAACATGCTATCACCTTTTGCTTACTATGGATTAGTGACTATGCTGATAACTCTGATTTTTATAATATGCATTTTGGTATTATACAAGATACTGCGTTTGAGAACCTTGCATTGAATAATAAATATTTCAAACTTGCACGTGTGTTCTTTGACTCTCAGTTTTGGTTTGAAATGATTATATAACGAAAGAGTGTTCATGTGTTCCACGATTCCTGAGGTATTCTAAAGATCATGTTCTGGTTTGTCTAAGACATTGATCATTTCATAATGATCCATGAGACACTGTAGCTAGCTAGGTAAGGGGATTTCTGATACTGAGATGAGTTTTGGATCATCCTAACTCACTGAGGTTCTAGATCTCTATGCACAGTTCTGTGGGAGAACGGAAACCGTGCTACATGGCGCCCGTACGTTGTTGGCCTTATATCATGACACTCGAGTAGTATATCATTCAAACCTTAACACCTTCATTCCCGTTTCCGGAAAACGGTGGTGTCGGAAAAACCTACCTATTTTTAAAATAGGTCTTTTCAAGCTTGAATTCTTCTAAAACGGTTTCTTTGACTTACTACCCAGTTGTGCTACAAAGTGTTCTTTGTCTTTTTCTCTTCCTGTGCTAACATGGCCGTGGACATCCCGCAGCATAGCCGCATTGCGGTTCGTGACCACTTGCGGGCATATAATGTCCCTGTGGATGGCTTAGCTGTGGTTCTAGTGGTGAGTGCGGAACATGCGTACCCGTACGAATTATTTTATTCATGGGTGACATTTCCGGCAGTGGACGCTAATTCTGGTGTGTTCCATTCATACACTGCCTCGGCAGTACCGGTGGCTTATGCTCCGTACAGGGCACTGGAAGTACCTATAGATGTTTGGCAGCACGGAGTTTGGTTTGGTGGCGCCCTACCCCATTCTTTGACCACTCCGAGGTTAGGTCCTTTGTCCATTCCGGGCACAAGTTGGCCCGCTTTGGGTGGATTTACTCCTCATCCTAATTGCGCCACTTGTAATGTGGGTGACCTGCGGCGTCTTCATGAAGTCGCGGTTGAAGTGATTAGGGCGCTTGTACATTGGTCGTAATGTTCATGGCGCAGCCCATGCGGGTGCGCAGCTTCGAGCGGAACAGGCTGGTTTGAAAATCAGTCCTGTCATGGTGAATTCCGTGATGGGCAAGAAGCCCCAGGATAAGGATGATTTTCCTTTCTGGCTTGCCGAGAAATTCGATCAGCTGGAGGCTGTGTTTCCTAATACGACTCCTGGTGAAAAACACCGGATTCTTACGCTCAGTTTACCGAAAGATTTAGCCCCTGAACTTGTTGACTGTGAAACATGGGGTAAGACTTTTGCAGCGGTTTATTCGAGGTGCTATGGCACCCCGACTGTGTCCAACCTGTCTGCGGTCCTTAAACGTGTTCAAGATGATCACGGACCAGAGTCGGCGGTTGAATTGGGTATGCGCCTGAGTGGCTCCTTTGATGTGGTTTGCGAACTAATCCTTGCGAATGTCAAGGGAGATGCAGTGAACTTTCAGGTGGCCAATGCTCTGGCGTTAGTTCCCGATGCCGATAAACCCCGTTGTAGTGTAGTTCCTAGTTTCCCACTAGGCCCTGCGCATTGGAATAACATAAACAGTAGTATCGACGTGGAACTGCTTATATTCCAGGCCTCCACTGACTAAACTTAATTGGGTTGTGTTACCAACTAGCTCAGAGGTCACTGGAAACTTTCTTCTCTGCATAGGAAGTGATCAGCTTCCTTGGCACAGACAAGAAGGGATTCAGTTTTCCAACAACCGTGCAACATGACAACTTTGCTCCTCAGATCAAGAGTCGATCTCTAGGGTCGTGTGAAACAATAGACATAGATTTCACTCAGTCAGTCTAGTGCAGTTTACTTTCACAGTATGTAGAGAATAGAGAGACGGGCGTGTATCAATAAAGGTTAATATTTATTGAACAGTCTTTCTTCTCATACAAGAGAAATGTATTGCCACAATTGCAATAACTGTTGTTATAAAAAGTACGTACAGTAAGATAAGTATTGCGAAATAGAACTGTAAAAGCATTGATATGGTTTCTTAGCCATACAATGGTTTAAAAGTAATAAAACATATATACAGTCATATATACATTAGGCTAACATACTCAACTGGTGCTTCTAACTAAGCCTACCCCAGTGTGCCTGACCTAAGCCTAACACGTGAGAAGGGGGAGTAAGTAAGTAGCTTAAGTTAAGTTGGTTTTGCCAAGGTTTGTTTCAAGAATTCTCGTCTAAGGGTTTAGTCAACACCATACCTCTGAATAGAATGATGGAGGATTGGTATCTCCTTCAGGGGTCTCTCTCGATATCCCAGTCACCTGCGAGGGTAAACTGGAAGCGCCGGGACTGGATTTCTCTGCACGAGAAAGGCAGCGGCTTCTCTCAGCGCGTCGAGGAAGGAGGGGTGACAGCGTCCGCGGGCAGCTGGGCTGGATGTCTTCGCAGAGGACGGCTGCACGGCTCCTCAAGCGTACTGAACCATAGTTCGCGCTGTAGCGGCGATAATGGTAATCAGCAGCTTCACCACCACAGGATAGCAGGCTGCAGCGACAGAGTGCTAGTTTTTACCAACACAGGGTCATGCAGGCAGCTGGCATCAGCAACATGTTCGCTCACAGCTAACAGCTCACAGCTTCGCATTGCTTAAGGCAACGTTGGTAATATTTATACCTGACAGGTTCCGGGTTTGACGCAAGTTTGCTGGACATAAGACGTCAATTAAAGATGTCACTAGGAAGTGACAGTTATCAGTTGCTCATTAGAGTTCCATTACTAATCAAAACATAGCAAGCGGGGATTTCCAGGTTTGCTAAGTTTTTATCTTGTTGAAGAACTCGGAGTGTTATCTAGGAATATCAGATAGTGACTGCTGCTCTGTCATTGCACTAATTGGTCGCAAAGGAAGTAGCAGAGAGTCATGCTGGAATGTGGCTCTGTTCGTGTGAGGCCAGAGATGACTTTTCAGAAAATCGCACTTGAACGGTTATGCCAATATAGGGAATAAATGGGTTTATAGCCGAATAGGGGCATAAGGTCACAGTATCGATCAGGAACCTAGATAAGCACGCAACACCCACTCCACGTATACATGTCCATCAAAATTACTAAAACTAAGCAATTAGATGTATGTGTAACATTGCCCACCCCAAAATACATAAATGCATTCGAAATAGGCGTACTTGTAATACATGGAATTTAGGTACTGTACGTTTTTTTAAAGCATAGTAATCATTCAAAAAATTATTGCATATGAAGTCAATGAACGATTACGCAAAAATAATTACACATGAAGTATCTCTGACAGAAGAAAGGCGAGATAAATCATCACATAAAAATGCATTGTAATAACATGTGTGCTAGAGGCTGGCGTTATGTTGTTATGTCTCTAGATGTGTTTAGGAATAGAAGTGTGAAGCTTCTGTTCTCTAAGAATAGTTTTTACGTTAAGCAAAGAATTGTTCGTGCCAAAAAAGATGAATTATAAAAAATGTCCAATTCAAAAAAAAAAAAATGTTAATGCTTGAACGGGGAAACATAGAGTTCCAAAGCTTATTGCAGTCTTTGTTGATCAAAACTGAAGGCCGAATTCAGAGTTCATGGGAACGCTGTGTGTCGGAAAGCTTTTCAAAAGTTATTGTTTCTCTGTGGGTGAGAACATCGTATCAGACAGGCTCGCAAAGAATTGGTCTACAAAATCAGGTGATAGTTCAACCAAATTAGATAGCGCTGTAACTTGGCAGGTGTGAGAATGATTGCTGTCATCGAAGGCAGGACCAGCAATGCTCACAGAACGTTGTACCTGGATGATGTTGCTTTTGTCACTCGCTCCACTGTTACCACTTGGCTGTAGTACAGGAGTCTCCACGAATGCCGTCATCAGGATTGGTAGCCGCTGGGGACAACACAATGCGTGAGCCGTTATTGGACTGAGCAAAGTATCGACGTCCATTGGTACTGCTGATGGAAGTGAAAGACAGATGTCCAACACGCATTCCTCGCCGCAAAGCATACACCGTAGCACAGGTAAAATGCAATTTTGCCATATCGGTCTGAATGAAAGGAACCAGGTCATGTTTAGATCTCTCAGCCTGGCCAATCCGAGGACGTTAGTTATCCTGTCCCGGTAGCGCATTGCTAGGATTGTCTCTTCCATTCCCATGGGAGCTATGTCTGAGCCGAGGCTTGCCATAACGTAGCAGGAGGGTCAAAAATAGAATCCCTGCAACGAGTCCCAAAAATAGTGGAATGCCGCCAAAAATGGAGTGCACAAAATTAGGAAAGATTCCCAAAATTGCCTGGAAGGGTGTTAGCAGTCCTGTAAAGACTGTCTTAAATATGCCTGGGATGCTTGTTGCACTAGACATGTTAAGGAGTTGGCTAAACATTTCCACGAAATGCACGGGGCAATTTGTTGATAAAAGGTCATGAATTTCAGTAGCCGTCCTTGCGACTAGAAGATCATACGTCTCTTTAGATGACGTTATAGGCACTGTTGTCTGTAAAAGCACAGATTTCATTTTGCTTAATGTATCAATTCGTATAGAATAGAGATTCAGACGAGGCCAGATGGGAGTCACTATGTCTGGAGGCCCACTCGGGAACAATGCTTGCATACAACATTTGACCATGGACGTAACTTGTACTAGATAACTTTTCCCTGGCGTCAGGCCACAACATCTGTGATCCGTTCTAAGAATGTAACTCCCGTTTGCGAGTTGCATAAAGAAGGGCTCTATCTGAGTTGCAGGTGTGACTAGCTGGTGGCATGAAAGGTTGTTTGAATTTCCATCACATGCTCCGTGTAAATTAATACCCTGACACAAAAGTATACCGCTTAGTGAGTGTTTACAGTTGTCACCACTAAGAAATACATTTTTGTCGCTGTCACTATAGCAAGAATGAGTGTATGGTAATTTCCATTCGGATTTTACATATCCCTTACCCAATTGTTCATACTGGCCAGCAGGTATGTACTCAAGGCATTTATGAAATCGGAAAGTTGTTATCGGAATTGTGATAATTCCGTGTATTATCCATTCAATGACAGGGCTCTCTGACATTGTCAATGGTAATCTCTCGAGTTTCTCGATGCTCAAGATTGTATAGTCTGCTCCTTTCTGTGCCAAACTGATCTGTTTATCAGTAAGGTTAAAAATGGAAAATAATGACGTGGTGTTGATTAAACGCCAAGGCACATAGCCTGAACAAAGATTTTGCAGCGTCCAGCCTAGTTCTATAATAGAGCGTAATTGAGACTGGCCATGTTGTAACATTAGCAAATCTCTGTCTATCACATCAAAGGCAGAGGATACAATATTGTCCAAAGAATATATTCTGGAAGACAGAGTCATTAACCCATTGTCTACTACAGAAAGTGATTTCTCCAAATTAATACGATCAATTTCTCGTATTTTTTCAGCAGTTTCAATTTGCTTTACTTTCCAAGCCTCGTTGTAAGCAGCATAGATACTGGTCGCTATGAAACGCTTTTGACGCTGTTTGCGTGGTCCAAGAATGAAATTGCGCAAATCAGCACCATCTTCTAATAAAGACAAGTGTTGCTTAATTTCAGCCAGTGTGGAAGTAGTTAGCCATTCTAGGCAGAGTTTCCCTACACTGTATGTGGTTATAATCCCTGGATGTTGTCTCTGGGAGTATCTTGAGTCTAATCCGGTCATTTTTAACCCCTGTGTTTTATTCAGGAACCTATCTTGACAGCTATTTGTGTCTGGCCAGATTAACCACTTTTTCCAATCAGGATGTGTTCTGTTGAAATGTAAAATGTGTGACACGTCTAACTCATTATCTGCTGTTGCATTTTCAGCTATTGGCTTTGGTATAGACGGTGTTTTCATTTCTTTGTTCTTGGCTAGGCCAAGACAAGATGTTTGGTGTACAGTGTCATTTAAAAATAACATTTGTTCAGGTATCATGCAGGTTCTAAACAGTGCTTCTATGCCTTGCACCTGCCAATCTTTTGTACCCCAAATTGTTTTCGTTTCAATATTATTTTTCCAATAATCAAAACCAAATGTCATCATTTTGTCATAAAATGCTTCTGAATATATCAATTTAGAATTTGTCAGCATTGTTTTCATGCCTGTTTTATCTAACAGTTTATAATAAAACGTTTCTGCATCACTGGTGTTAAACCCTGAGAAGTATTTGAATTTCTCAAAAAATGCTTTAGAACTGCTTTTAGGTGGTGTAGAACAATGTTCCCATTGATTATACATAAAAACATTTCTAGGCTGTGCAGATTTATGCAAGTAATGATCCCCATAGTGGGTGTAACAGAATAACTGCTCATAACTAGATGAACCTTGTAAATAATCATGATCTGTGAATCTAGCTGACATTACTAAATCAGACATCATGTCATTAATACTGTTAAAGTCCCAATCATCAGAGAATGTACTAGGAGTCACAAAGTCACTTAAGGAAACCTTTAGTTGATGAGGATACTTCAGGATTTCGACCGGACCATAGATCTCATAGTCTGTTTTCTCCCATACTACCCCACCAGGTATTGGAATTGCTGTGACATTTACTGTTGACAGTTCTCTTTTCTTCACATGGGATGATCTGTGTGGTTTCAGGACTAGGTTGATGTTCTGACTTGCTGTGTCCATTGTAATATATTTTCCTTCAATGAATTTTCCCAAACACAGTACCATGATGAGCCAAAGCAGGAGGAAAAATACACCTAGACCGAACCAGAACTCTAGCCAAGGGGAAATGAGGTAGATTTCCTTCAGTTGATGAAAGAGTTCCGTTGCTTTTTCTTTAAAAGACTTTTTTGTTTCTGGCATCACTTCGGGGTCATTTAAATCTTCAGAGAAGTTGTCGAAGTTGATGAAATAACCAGAGGCAGTTCTGTCAATTGATGGGATTGTTCTTTCAATCTGTCTCTCGGTAGCACTTTCTGATGCCACATTAGTGTAGACTGGTGTTGTTTCTTGACGAACTGTTTCAATCTGTGTTTCAAGAGGCACGAGTTCCATGGCTGTATTGCATAGTCCTTCATTGTGCACTGCAGGCTGATCGAATGTGATGAGTCTTTCAGTTTGAACCTCCTGGATTGTTGCAAGTTTGGGTATTCTGTTGTTTCTTGGGAGTCCACTGGGCCTACTGTTGATTATAGGCCACATGCTTGTGGTTTTACCAGGTCGATGGACACGACTCTGTTCTCCTTTTTACCAGCAAGGGGCGGTAGCACAACTGATCTTGTTCCGGTGACTGCCAAGACAGGTACTGCTTTTCTGTAAGAAGGCCCAAATTCCTTCTTCACCGCGATCTTTTCCCTGACTAGATCCCCAATCTTTGGAATCCAGACAGGCCTTGCTGGGGCTGTTGCGGGTGGTGCTTCGTCAGTGGTACTTGGCTGTTGCTTTAACTTTATGTTGCTTAATGATTTTCTTGTTTCATTCAGTTCCTGTAAAACAGCCAAACGGTCTTTTACTTCAAACTGCTTTGTTTCTTCTTGTACCACTGACATCTGACTATCGAGGTCCTGAACGTTCATTCTAATTCCGAACAATAGTTCGTATGGGCTGAAACCTTTTAGAGAATTTCTTGGCATGTTGTTAAGACTAGTCTGGACACTTATTAAATGTTTGACCCACCCAGCGCCTGAACCTAATACCTTCGCTGTTATAGATTGCTTTATGTCCCGGTTTTTTCTTTCTACCACACTATTCCCTTCGGGATGCGACGGACAAGAATACCGCAACCCAATTCCCATGCTAGCCATGGCCTCCCCATAAGCTCGAGAGCTGAAAGCAGGACCCTGGTCAGAATGGAACGTGGTAATTGCGTATATGCCGATATAGACTCGCAAATCTTTTATAACCGTTCTAGCGTCAGCCGAGCGCTGGGGGCCTCATTATTTAAGTGCTTTTCGTCTTAACTATTAATAGGACGCAGGATGGGGTGTAGGCAGCGTTACGCTCTTTCTGACTGGTAGCCGGTAGCAAGGTTCGCTACTGCGATCCCTATTACAGTTTTCACAGTTGTTTGCATATATTTGGTGTTCTACACTCATTCCCGGCCACCAGAATACTGATTGTAATTCAGTCAGTGATTCCTTGATCTCTCTGTGCCGTAGACCCAAACCCATGTGTGCGTCTGCTATTAAAAATATTCTCCTGTTCATGTTTGGAATTACTCTGTCCCCCACTCCAGGGATTCGAGCAAAAGGAACGGAGTTTGCATCGATGATGTATGCATAATTGAGTGGATAGTTTACGGGTAGTGCTGCACAGTCGCCTTTTACGGTCGTTTTTACTGCCAGCATGGTTTCCCCGTCTATGTACTTATCTGTACGCTTTTTTGTGGCTACGGAAGCCGGATTAGTTGCTTCCGCGGTGGCTGTATTAGCCAATGAATTCCCTGCAACGTGAACGCCATCACGTTGAAGACTCTGTGCGTGAATCACGTGAGTCTTTTGTAGTTCTTTGTGTAAAAGAGCTACCTCGTTCCAGAGCAATTTATGCTTTATTGTGGCACCTGTGTCATCTTTGTAGTCGTTTTCGATCCAACTCTGCAGTTTGTTATTGTAAGAATTGACGCAAAAATGAGAATCGCACACGATAAGTGTGGGGAATTCGCGTTCTGCATTTTCGAGCGCCATCTTTAAAGATCTGATTTCAGTTCTCTGAACCGAACAGTTTCTTACAGATTCAGTTTTTGTTACTTTCGGTCTGAATTTACCGCACAGCCAACGACCTTTAATGATCGCACATGCTGCATTGTAGGATTTACTCTCTACATTAAAATGCTGTACAA
The DNA here is from genome assembly GCF_964263255.1 of Lissotriton vulgaris. NCBI lineage: Eukaryota > Metazoa > Chordata > Amphibia > Caudata > Salamandridae > Lissotriton > Lissotriton vulgaris. The sequence goes on along the minus strand of NW_028252623.1, from coordinate 1,043,548 downwards.
AGCTATCTGTATAGATTATACAGGCGTATTGTGGGAGAGGCAGGATTTCGATTGGCAGAGGATATTCTTCTTCATATTCTAAATCATTCAGTTCTTCGTATTGCGGGGCGAAATAGTATTTCACATCTTCCGCTCCTAGAGAATCTATACACTGTATCCATTTCGGATCCAGTGACACTGTAGGCAGGTTTACTGGGCTGAATAGCGCCTCGAAGGCGGATTCCGCTGTAAGGATATTAATCCGTTTGCCGTGTGCTAGTTCTCGTTCATTTGCTAATGCGATTTGCACTGCGTTCACAGTTCTTTCTGTGCGACTGAATGTTTTCTCTGCTTGTGTGTACAAGTGAGATTTAATTGAAATTGGTACCTTTTCTCCCTCATTAGAGGTCAGGTACGTAAATCCGCATCTTCCTGGGATGACTCGGATTACAAGATCGATCGTGTTGTCACGTGTATCTAATTTAGTTTTTGCTAACATGTCTGTTTGCAGTGATCTCAAAATTTCTGTGTGTTTTTGAGTCCAATTGATTTGTTTTAAATCAGGTTTAATTAGTTCGTAGAGAGGTTTAACCCTCTCTGCGTAATTTAGTATGTAAGTTCTTCCGAAATTCAGAAAACCTAGTATGGATTGTAAATTCTTCAGCGTTTTTGGAGCTTGGAGTACAGCGCACTTCTCTAAGAAGTTGTCCGCTAGGCTTTTCCCTTCACTTGATAATTCGTACCCTAAAAATAGTACTGTCAGATGGGCAATTCGGGACTTTTTAAAGTTGAATTTGTAACCCTCTGCTGCGAACCCAAGTATAATGGTGTTCACTCTTTTCAAGTGAGTATCCAAGTCGTCGTCTGTGAGATAAATATCATCTACGTAAGATAATGCTTCATCATCATAGATTTGTAGTAACTCTGTTACCCTAGCTGAGAATAGTCCTGGGCTGTTCTTGAACCCTTGTGGGAGACGACAGAATTTTTTCTGTGACCCAAATGCGGAGAAAGCGGTCAAGTATCTGCTTTCTGGTGCAATGTTTTGACAAAAGAAACCATTAGAAATGTCTAATGTCGTTTTGTATTTTTTCCTAACTATGTTGTTCATTAGGGCTGCACTATGCGAGTTTTGTACTGCAAAAGTTTTGCAACATGTATTAAGATGTCTGTAGTCCAAAACTAGACGATATGAATTGTCTGGCTTGGAGACAGGAAACAAAGGATTGTTCATTTGAGAGGTGCATGTTTCAATCACCCCCTGGTACTCAAGTTGATCTAAGATCTCCCTGACTTGTTTTTTAGCTTCTTGCTTTATGGGATACTGCCGTTGGGCAGTTGGTTCATTTTTTAATTGGATTTTGTGAGGCGGTGAATCCTCATCCCATCCTACATGATTTTTATATAATGCAGGTGCCTGGGCTACTGCCCATTTCCTTGCATATGTATATTTTTTGTGAATCGGAATGTGATTCGAGAAGGCAGGCATAATCACTTCTTCGCCACGAGGGCACTCCCTGACAAACTCCGGGGGCCAATCTTTTTCAGCTAACAGAATATCATAGCCTTTTGAGAGCTTATCCCAAAATAGACCCTTAATTTTCCTAGTCTTATCACCCTCCATACGCAATGTTATTTCGTATATTTTATGGGGCTCGCTAAGTCTGGCGTCGGCAGTTTCAACCTGAATGTATTCATTCGTGTCCACTGTCTCCAGATGACTCATCAAGTTCTTGCGCGCTATACTGATTTCTGCTGCACTGTCCAACATTGTCAATGCCCACTCCCCGTTTTTCAACTGTGTCCTCAGTATTTTCGGCATGGTTGATTACTCTAATACTGGCTACCTTCTTTTTCTGAAATTGAGATTTCTTATTTTGAGCAGGTTCCTTGTCTTTGGACTTGGTGTGCTCTCCTGGGTCTGACCGTCCTCTTCTTTCCGAATTCTGTGGAAAAGATCGAGAGGGACGTGTATCAATACTTTGATATCTATCAGGTTTTTTTATATTATCCCTATTTCTAAGGTTATATCTTTTCTCAGAGGGCTCCCGTTGGGGAGACTGGCGTTCTCGAGTCGGAGTTCTTTCCCTCCGTCGAGGAGACCTTCCTCTGGACTGGAAAACTTTTTCCTTGGGACTGGATTGTTTATTTCCATCCCAGCTCTTTTTAGGAGTATTTGAATTATTTTTAATAAATAATTTTTCAGGATTTTCGAGCAGTTGGGGCTTAACTGGTTTCCCACCCAAGCTGTCTCTACCTAATTCTTCATAGCATTTTTCTATGATTTTTGCAAGCTCAACAGGATCTTTTATATCTGTTTCCCTCAACTTCTGGCGAATCGCCACAGATGCTGCTTCTCCCTTTATGTTGGCTAATAATATAGCCGTGACCTGCTTGAAATCTTTCAGTAATTTCATACCTAGATTTAAAGCGGGCTCTGGACCGAATTCATTTTGAATCTGTTTTAGCACTTCTGGTATTACCGCCATAGACAGAACACCGTGTGTTTTTGTGTAAATGGAAGCAAAGACTGTACCCCAAGTGTCGCAGTCCTCCACGTGTGGTGCGATTCCCATAGGAAGGCAGATGGTCAAGATTCTGTGTTTCTCAATAGGGGTAGTGTCAGGAAATACTGCCTCTATTTGAGTTATTTTCTGGGCTAACCAGAAAGGAATTTGTTCCCGTTTTACGGGTGTTTTACCAAGACATGACTGTATGTTCTGTGGTGTAATTTTATTTGTGTTCCCCTGATGAGGGGTCAGCTGTGGTGTATTAACAGCTGGCTGGACTGTTGCAGTCCGTATTACATATTGGACTAATTGCCTATGTATTTTTATTAATGTGTTTAGCTGTGCTAACAGCTCTTCTCTAGACATTCTTGTAATGTCAGGATGTGGTGTGTAGCTGGCTAGAACCGGCCACGTGGCTCCTGGTCTACCTAGTGGACCGAGCCTGGTTATGTGATCATTATGTTTTAGGGCGCCATTAAACCAGAGCAGGTGCTCTTGAAATTTAAGTGGAATTTCAACCTCCTCGAAAGGGGCGTACTCATCCGGAGGTTCCTCTATTTTGTAATAGTGAAACTCTTGTGTTATAGCGTTTACCGCTGGAAAGTTTATCCATGAATAGAATACCTCTGTCTGCCGATACTCGTGAGCCTCTATCACGAAAATTACTGTACCACCTTGAGGTGGCAGTCCGTTTTCTATAAGTTTTAAAGTTATAGATCTTCTTAACTGGACCGGGATGATAATAGCATCCGGGTCTGCCTGTAGGAGACTCGAGTCCTCCTCTATTAGTATGGAAGCCAGCCTAGCTGCTTCCCTTTCTTCTTCATTGTCTGACATTTAAAAAATGCAGGCTTTGCAGAGTAGGTCTCCAAGGAGACAAAGATTAGATGCACAATATTTTGGAACACTGTATCCTTCAACGTTGAATAAACCAGAGCTTTACATAGGAATCTCTTCCTACTAAGGTCGGGCGGATTTTAACCTTTCACCCACTCCAGACGTCTATTGGAGTATTTACGGGAGAAAGGGGTGTGAAATATGCACGACTGAGTTACTCTACAAGTCTTACGTTAGTTTATCGCCTTACCAAACGTTAGGGCGCCATGTAGTGTAGTTCCTAGTTTCCCACTAGGCCCTGCGCATTGGAATAACATAAACAGTAGTATCGACGTGGAACTGCTTATATTCCAGGCCTCCACTGACTATGCTAAACTTAATTGGGTTGTGTTACCAACTAGCTCAGAGGTCACTGGAAACTTTCTTCTCTGCATAGGAAGTGATCAGCTTCCTTGGCACAGACAAGAAGGGATTCAGTTTTCCAACAACCGTGCAACATGACAACTTTGCTCCTCAGATCAAGAGTCGATCTCTAGGGTCGTGTGAAACAATAGACATAGATTTCACTCAGTCAGTCTAGTGCAGTTTACTTTCACAGTATGTAGAGAATAGAGAGACGGGCGTGTATCAATAAAGGTTAATATTTATTGAACAGTCTTTCTTCTCATACAAGAGAAATGTATTGCCACAATTGCAATAACTGTTGTTATAAAAAGTACGTACAGTAAGATAAGTATTGCGAAATAGAACTGTAAAAGCATTGATATGGTTTCTTAGCCATACAATGGTTTAAAAGTAATAAAACATATATACAGTCATATATACATTAGGCTAACATACTCAACTGGTGCTTCTAACTAAGCCTACCCCAGTGTGCCTGACCTAAGCCTAACACGTGAGAAGGGGGAGTAAGTAAGTAGCTTAAGTTAAGTTGGTTTTGCCAAGGTTTGTTTCAAGAATTCTCGTCTAAGGGTTTAGTCAACACCATACCTCTGAATAGAATGATGGAGGATTGGTGTCTCCTTCAGGGGTCTCTCTCGATATCCCAGTCACCCGCGAGGGTAAACTGGAAGCGCCGGGACTGGATTTCTCTGCACGAGAAAGGCAGCGGCTTCTCTCAGCGCGTCGAGGAAGGAGGGGTGACAGCGTCCGCGGGCAGCTGGGCTGGATGTCTTCGCAGAGGACGGCTGCACGGCTCCTCAAGCGTACTGAACCATAGTTCGCGCTGTAGCGGCGATAATGGTAATCAGCAGCTTCACCACCACAGGATAGCAGGCTGCAGCGACAGAGTGCTAGTTTTTACCAACACAGGGTCATGCAGGCAGCTGGCATCAGCAACATGTTCGCTCACAGCTAACAGCTCACAGCTTCGCATTGCTTAAGGCAACGTTGGTAATATTTATACCTGACAGGTGCCGGGTTTGACGCAAGTTTGCTGGACATAAGACGTCAATTAAAGATGTCACTAGGAAGTGACAGTTATCAGTTGCTCATTAGAGTTCCATTACTAATCAAAACATAGCAAGCGGGGATTTCCAGGTTTGCTAAGTTTTTATCTTGTTGAAGAACTCGGAGTGTTATCTAGGAATATCAGATAGTGACTGCTGCTCTGTCATTGCACTAATTGGTCGCAAAGGAAGTAGCAGAGAGTCATGCTGGAATGTGGCTCTGTTCGTGTGAGGCCAGAGATGACTTTTCAGAAAATCGCACTTGAACGGTTATGCCAATATAGGGAATAAATGGGTTTATAGCCGAATAGGGGCATAAGGTCACAGTATCGATCAGGAACCTAGATAAGCACGCAACACCGTCAGTTAGCAAGGATTATTGTGGCGGCTTATAAAATGGTTGGCCGCACTTCTAAGGGTGTAAAGGCTTTTTCTGAAAAGGAGAAGAAACAGCCCCAGGGACAGTCTTCGGAAACGGGTGGACAACCCAAGTCCAAAAAAGAAAATTGGCCGAAAAAGCAGAATCAGGGTAAGCAGCAACAACAACAACAGCAGGCACAGGTTTCTAGTCCTGCGCCTTCGCTGCCTGCGCAGTCGGATCGAGTTTATGATTTGCGCGATCGCGCGACGATTAAATCGCCTGAAAGATTTCAGGCTTCTGACCAACGCTCTCCTCGTTCCTTTCAGGACTCATCGGCTCCGTCAACCGGTGGTGGAGGGGGCGGCAGGGGCAGGGGTGGCCAGCAAGGATGTGGTCAGCCCCGCCCGCGAGGTGAAGGAGAACAGCGGGACGACTCTACGCCCAAGAGACCGCAGTTTGCCAAGAAGAAGGTCGCAGCCTTAACGGCGCATCGATATGCCCCAGATAGTGAGAACGCGGCTTCGGAATCTGACGTGGGCTCTGACATTGCTGGACAGCGCGGCGGAGATTACCATAGTGAGAGAGGCCCTCCGTTCACTGTTGAAGGTGACAGCGACTGACACTTATGTTGTGATTGAAACGGCTGATACACATGTTGCTCCCCCTGAACGTCTTTTTGAAATTGTCCTGTTGATAGAAGGTAACATGCAGCGAACTGTAAAAGGGGTATTTTGGGAAAATCTTTCGTCTACGTATGACATTTTACTTTCGGAGGCTGACTGGCCCCCACCTTTTGTTCTCGCAGCTCCGCGAGGGGAGGAGGTGATCCTCCCCAGTTTCGCGCTCACTGTATCGAGAGTGGAAGCGCTGCATTTTGCAGAAGAGTGGGCTCTGGCGCTTGCGCCGGCTGTGTATCGAAATCAGTGTGGCTGGGATAAATTGTCCCCTAGCCATGAGATTCCTTTACGGTCTCAGCCGCAGCCACAACCTCAGTATCCCATACGGCGTGAAGCTAAAGCTTCTGTCGCGGCTATCCTTGAACAATTGGAATATCAAGGTGTAATTGAAACGTGTGTGTCACCAATGAATAACCCCCTTTTTACTGTGAACAAGCCGGATGGCTCATATCGTCTGGTTTTGGATTATCGGCATTTGAACTCGCATTGCCGTAACTGTGCAGTACAGAATACTCACGGCTCTGCCCTAGTGAATAGTCTTGAGCGTAAACGGTTCAAAACCACGCTTGACATTTCCAATGGTTTTTATGCACACAGATTAGATGGTCCAAGTTCCCAATGGACCAGTTTTATGTGCGGCGGTGTACAAAAAATGTTTAAACGACTCCCAATGGGCTATAAGAATAGTCCTGGAGTATTTTCCGCCTGCATAGTCTCTCTTTTGGAGAGCTTTGATCCAGTTGCTTGTTCTTAGGTGGATGACATTTATCTCACAGACGACGAACTTTGGGAGCATCTGTGTCGAGTAAACAGCATAATTTGTAACTTTGCAGACATGGGTTACAAGTTTAACTTTGCAAAATCACACATTGCGGAGTACACAGTGTTGTTTCTGGGTTATGAACTTAACCACGAAGGAAAGGGGTTGGCTCCTCACTTCCTGGAGAAGTGCGCGCAGTTGCGCTCTCCGACAACGCTGAAAAAATTACAGTCTTTACTGGGTTTTTTAAATTTCGGGAGGACTTACATTCCGGAATATGCCCAGCGTATCAAGCCTTTGTATGCTTTGATACAACCATCTTTTTCCAAATCATGCTGGCTGCCTGAGCATTCGGCGATTCTGCAGTCACTGCAGGCGGATTTGCTCGCATCTGACTACTTACAGACTCGTGATAACCAGACCAACCTAGTGATAAGAATTATCCCTGGGGCGGTGGGTTTCACGTACCTGACTTTTAATGAAGGGGATACAGTACCTATTGCTTATAAGTCACACTTGTACACTTCGGCTGAACTGCGTTTTTCAACTGTGGAGAAAGTTTTAACTGCTGTACAGATGGCAATTCTTAAGGAACGTGCCCTGTTGCACGGAAAACGCATGTTGGTTGTTACCCCGTGTCCTGCCTTGGAGGCAGTCACGAAAGCCAGTGTACCAAATTCTAAAGCTTTGCACCCTCGGTGGATTCAGTGGGCTACATCCTTGACATCCCAGGATGTCACGTTTATTTTTGACACCGCTTTGCGGTCGCAGGAGTATTTACAGTATGAATTTGTTCATCCTGCTCCTTCAGCGATGCGGCCGTTGGAGGATTTCCATTGTATCATTTACACTGATGGTTCGGCGCAGGTTGCGCATGGCTCTAAACATGCCTACGTTTCCGCATGGCTCTAAACATGCCTACGTTTCCGCATGCGCCATTGTGGTCGGTGCCATGGTGAACGATGAGTTCAAGTCCAGTGTCGTGCACACGCAAACACTAGGGGACTGCACCGCACAATTAGCAGAGCTTCGTGCTCTGATGCTCGCATTGGAGTACACTGATCCTAGTGTGACGACTTTAATCGTAAGTGATTCTTACTACTGTGCCCAGTCTTACAATGAGAACTTGTTCTTTTGGATTCAGAATGATTTTCGTGATTCCAAAGGTAGCACAATAAAACATAAAATGATCTGGGTCCGAGTGGCGGAACTTAAAGAGAAGCTGCCGCTCGTGTTTGTGATTCATACTCTCGGCCATCAGCGCGTGGGGGTCCACGCTGTTGGAAATTCGCTTGCTGATGAGGCAGCGAAGTCTGCGGTATCAAAATTCTTAGTTGCAGCAGTCACAAGGTCCAAAAGCAAAATAGATGATGACATCTTGGCGGCTGTTGCTGCCACGGAGAAGGAAGGTAAATATCCTGCGGGGTTCCCTTCGAAGTACACATACCACTTAAGTCCCGATAAGGTTCCTTATGTGAAAATTCCTGGAGTTGGCGAACGTCTAGTTCCCAACTCGGATCGCAGGGCTTCTCTGATTACAGCGGCTCATGAAGGTGTGGCGTCTGCGCATGCGGGCGTCTCAGCCACTGTAACTCAGCTACAACAAAGGTTCTGGTGGCGGGGACTGTACAAACAGACGCGCGATTATGTCCTTCTGTGTGACAGCAGATTAAGCCTTCAACTGCTGCGCGTCCGCCTCAGACACAGTTGTACATCTCTAATAAACCGCTTGGTTGCGTTTATTTGGATCACTGCGGTCCTTTTTCTTCTGATACTGCGTATAAATACATCTTAGTAGCAGTTGACTCATGCACACGCTTTGTGTGGGTCTGGCCACATCGGAGCGCTGATTCACAAACTGTCATCAAGGATTTGCGAGTCTTTGTGGGAATTTTTGCCTGTGGTACTTTCCATTCGGACCAGGGTCCGGCTTTCACCTCTAAGGCGTACAAGGATGCTATGGTTTCGTTGGGGGTCCAAGTCAAGTTTTCGAGTCCCTACAAGCCTGAGGGCAATAGTGTAGTTGAACGAATGAACCGTGACTTAAAGCAATCTTTGACAGCTCGAGTTATAGGCACTGGCAGAAACTGGCTGTCCCACCTCTATGGCGTGCAGCGTGCGCTTAATAATCTCCCTAGAAGGTCTCTGGGTGGGCGGACCCCATACGAAATGCTCTTTGGTATCAAGATGTACGTCCCTGACCTCGATGGTTTAGACTGCCAGGCCCAGGCCGCGGCCTTTGACGTAGATGAACATTGCAATGTTTTACAGGATCTACAAAACACCAGATACAGTCTTGCTAAGGAACACTTGCCCTCCACGTCGGATGATGCGTTGCAGATCCCGGTAGTTGGCTGGCTGCCCCAAGTTGGAGAACTGGTTCGTGAGAAGATCGATAACAAGAAAGAGTTTGGTCCCTCATATCGAGCTCCGGTTCGAGTTCTTGGAGTGAAGGGCACAAGAACAGTCATATTACCACCACTTACAGGTCGTAAGGAGAACAGATTTATTTCTATTGACAATGTCAAGGCACACAGGGTGGCCGATTCTTCATAGCATGACACCGGCTGTATCCTGTCCTTCCATGGTGAGGCACTCTGTGCTGGCTATTACATCTGGTGCAGAACAGGAAGTGTCCCTCGAGATGCCTGCTATATCCAGTCCTTTATTAAATACTATTCCTGTTACTAACATTGATGAGCTGACCTATGCATATCCTGCTGATTTATCAATGCCTGATTTACAAGCTCGTTTGGCTAACCAGTCCAGATTCTCTTTTAACTCTGATTCGGAACTTTCAAAGAAACCATCGACTATTGCAAAATATACCACGTTATTTAAAAAACATTTTTTAATTCCACCTTGGACATATGTTTGGCTGATACTATTTTCATTTTATCTTTTTATGTCAATTGGTTTTGTGTTTTATTTTTTCCGCCTGATCGATGGCCATTATGTCAAAGAAAGAACAGGAATTCGGTACCTTAATGGAACATTGGCCCCTCTTTCCTCCTCACATTCAGCACACAGACTAAAACGAGACTTAAATACAGTAGAAATTACTGCTTGGCCTGTCCTTGATGGGATTGTGTGGGATGCGGTTAGGTTTCAGATTCATGGCCCCACAGAAGTTATTAATGTTCCGAATGTGCTTAGAGTAAACATGGGGGATGTGATTAAACAAAATATTCGTTCTGATGATTGGGATCTTCGGGCCGTAGAAACATTGTTCTCTGATTTGAAATATTATGCGGCCTTTGATGCTGAGGATTTGTACTTAGATTCTGTCAATTATGGTGATTTGTTTTGCTTTCAACATTATGGAAATCATTTCTTACATAAAACAAGTTCCAGGAGGGTTCCTGTGAATTACACACAGTGGGAACATTGCCCTGCTCCTTTACAAGGGAGCTCTAGTACATTTCTGGGAAAATACTCTTATTTTACAGACTTTAATCAATCGAATCCTGAGTCGTTTTATTTTAAAGTGACACAGAAATTCATGTCCAAAGTTAGACTTACCGATACAGAATTGCTGTATTCGAAGTCCTTGCTAGATAGGTTAGCTATAGATGGCTATGAGTTATGGAAGGAGGTTATTGACCTTAAATCGGTTTGGGGTACCAAAGATTGGCAGGTACAAGGCACTGAGGCTTTGCATCGTGCATGTCTCATCCCGAATCACATGTTGTTTTTAAATTCTACCATTTCCCAAACAACATGCTTTGGATTGGCTACATCTAAAAAATTAAATGCACCGACTATCCCTGATTTGGAAGAATATTCAGGTTGGAATAATTTCACTACATTGTCCATAAGTGAGGTACAAGCCCTATTGCACAATTCCTCCTTTAATATTACCAGTTTCGATCCGGAGGGGTGGCTTTTGTGGCAAAGAAGCTCTGATTCTTGCCAACGTAGTTTTTTGGGTTTGTCTGAAGGTTTTACACAAATCAGGCCAGATCCCCGTTTTGAAACAGATCACACTGTTACTACTTATTCAGTGGGCAAATTGTGTCAGAACTGGTTACACCATTCCACTTTGGCTGCAGTTAAACTGCATCTGTCCCAGTTGAATGAGAATATAGAGATGAATGATTTTATAAAAGGCCCGGCTAAGGGTAGGTCTAAACGCTGGATTTATGCTGTGTACAATGAAATTTGGAAATTTTCACAGATTGAGGCAGCTAAACGCCTGAGAGCTATTGATCAAGCAAATTTGGAAAAAGTGCTTGCGGTGGTCGATAACAGTATTAACATGCTTTCTTCCAGAATTTACACGTTGGATAATATTGTTTCTTCTGTTGTTGATATTGTGCATGATGAAGTGTCCACGTTATACCATGGTCAGAATCAATTACGCTCTGTAATGCAGTTTGCATGGACCCTACAGACACTTAAGTCTGGCCGAGTTCCCTGGAGCTCATTGAACGTTTCGTCCCTTTTTGCCCCTTTTAATTTGACTGAAAAGCAACGCCTGCTTTCAATGCGTGATGCATCATTTTCTATGTTACATATTGAGAGGCTAGAATCCTTACCTTTCTCTGTTGCTGAAACCACTACTGCTACATGGCTTATTCATGGATTAATTACATTACCATTTCCTTTATACAAATTTACTAATTGTATGCGGTATATTGCTATAGGACGATATGAACCACTAGGCAATGCATTCCTCCATGAGGCGTGGTCATTACCATACACATACAGATGTCTGAAGGATGGAAAAGAAGTAAATATTAATGGTGAGGAATGCACACAGTCACCTGACCATTCATTAATATGCAGACACATCCAGTTACATGGTTCTTGTAATCAGGACCGGCCAAATTTAGCATGTGTTTTAAAAGGCACGCCAGTTCCAGCAGTAGTTCCCACATTTACATTATTGACAAATGGTAGTTATTTGCTTTTAAACAACCAGGTATGTTGTGGGTTATTAATTGGTGTAGCTTATGTGGTAACTGTATCAGAGCGTGTGGTGTGTTGCAAAAACGTTTTATACCCACCCACGCATGGGTCTTCAGATGTCTCCATCTGGCCACGAATACCAACCTTGAAAGCGAAGTTCAATGGTTTAAGCAGAATAAGGGCCCTTTTGTCTCAAAAACAAGTGACCCTGAGTTCGGCCCGGTAAAATTATGTCCTTCACATAGCTAACACACGCACAGAGGTGCAGGCACTTTTAAATACTGACTTGCCGTTTCATTTCTGTGAGCTGGTGCACCAGATCTTTAATGCATCTTCCACGACTGGGCTCGCACATTTTTTTAAATTGGTTAACAGTGGCCTCGTGACTACATTTGAGAAAATTTTTGGTATCATTCCCACTTTTTTCCATTCTATTTTTTCAAGTTTGTTTGGTGGACTACCTGTTTTACTGGCTGTGGCTGCGGGCATTTTGTTATTGTTTTTCTTTATAAAACATGGATGCCCATCCTGCGCAAGAAGCCGTTCAACGCCTCCTGACACTGTGTCGTAATCGGATGCTTAATTACTATGGAACATTGCCGCTTGCAGCATTGAGCACGGCTTATAGATTATCATTTCGGTTCACTGACTTCACGTGTGTCCAACCTGTGTTTCATTGCCTGAGCTGCGAGTTCGATTGGGCCATTGATTTGTGTTTATGCTTGAAGACCGCTCCTGACGTCGATTTTGATCAGCTAATGCGCCCCGTAGTGGCTCACGAGTTGATTTGTTCTGGCGAAAGAGTTATGGCCTTGGCAGCGATAAATGGAGTACTGGGTCAATGGGAGATCTCTGCAGCGGCGCATGCCTTTCTGACACACAGCGTTCTGGTGAACCCACCGAGTTGTCCTCTGACGTTACAGGAGGATCCCATGCTGGAGGAGCACGTATGTTCTTTCCCATTGCTGAATTGGATTGCTGAACTATTTTCGGATGATGGCAGTGATTTCATACTGGAGGCTGTTGCAGCTTACTTTGCATATACTGTCCAATCGTGAGATGACTGGGAGGATTGCTTTGTTATGGAATATGACTTTCCCCTTGCTGAATTGGAGGGATGAACTGTGTTCGGATGATGGAAAATTCAATCATGAGATGTCGCAGATAATGACATTGATATGGCACATGACTTTGGATATCGGATAAGTGCCTTGTTTTTTCTTACAGACATTTGAATTGATGCGACCTGGTCCTACATTTCATATTTTGGAGACCTGGCGGATAACTTTTGATCTCGAAAGTTTTTTATTTTTTTATTTTTGAGGCCACTGTAGGCATTCATACATATTCATTCATACATATTTTTTTTAGCTTATTTTAGCTCAAAATTATTGAACTTGGCTTTCATTTTATGTATTTGATTTAGTATTGCCTTTCCCTTATATTTGACGGTGCTCGGATCATTGGGGGGTGTCATATGGATACTTCGTTACATATATTGCGTTAAGTTAGCATGAGTGTATTACATGCCTAACAGCCATTTTTCCTTCGGCTTCAGTTTTGCACACGACACCTACTTGTTGTTGTCGCTTTCACCCTAGAAGCGGTGATGTGATTTATTTGAGAATAATATGTTATTACTATGCTATCAGTTTTGCTTGGTACACTTGGTACAACTGTCTGCACACTGAGAGCTGCACACTCTAAGAATAACCTAACACAAGGTTGCTGGGAGGCCTGATCCTCGCACCACATTAGACATAACACTATTAATGTTGATGCCAACATTGGGCTCTACGCGGGTTTAAGATAGAGTTACAGGGAATGAATCAACACACTTGGTGCTGCGCATGAAGAGAGCTGGTAGCTGTTGATGTGATCTACTCCTACTGACATTTAGAGGTATGGGTCCGCCCTGCTAAAACCCGAATGAGACCTTCTTAGATATAATATAATATGCTAAATAGGGTGCGCAAAATATAGGTGATACAGGTTTCTATAGATTTTGCATTGTAACATGCTATCACCTTTTGCTTACTATGGATTAGTGACTATGCTGATAACTCTGATTTTTATAATATGCATTTTGGTATTATACAAGATACTGCGTTTGAGAACCTTGCATTGAATAATAAATATTTCAAACTTGCACGTGTGTTCTTTGACTCTCAGTTTTGGTTTGAAATGATCATATAACGAAAGAGTGTTCATGTGTTCCACGATTCCTGAGGTATTCTAAAGATCATATTCTGGTTTGTCTAAGACATTGATCATTTCATAATGATCCATGAGACACTGTAGCTAGCTAGGTAAGGGGATTTCTGATACTGAGATGAGTTTTGGATCATCCTAACTCACTGAGGTTCTAGATCTCTATGCACAGTTCTGTGGGAGAACGGAAACCCTGCTACAATACCATCTATCATTGCCTTATTAGAGACCACTTTTGATATCCTCGGTCGCCTTTAGCAAAGAAATGATGTAGCCGCTCAACTGTATCAGGTTATTACCGTTGGGTTCTAACGTCACAATGCCTGCTGCCAGGGCCAGCAGTGGGGGAGAAACGCAGGACCCGGAGCATAATCAAAGCTACAATTAAAAAGCCAAAATAAAACAAAACGTGTGTTTTCCTTCTTCTGCTCTGTTTGTCTAGATGAACAGTGATAGGCAGAAAGGAGATTTTTATGAAAACATTTTTTTTCCATGCTATAGGAAATCCTTATGTCTCTCTGAATGTTTGTACACATTCTGTGCTACAGTTTCTTTTTTAAATGAATGTTGAATGACTTGTTTTACACTAATTGTAATATGTTATTGCAACAAGTATTTCAATGCTTTTTCGTGTGTTTAAATTTGCACTGGAGAATCTAGTTTTATTCTTCATGTTTACAAATATCCTATCTCTTTCATACAAAAGAGCAACGCACCAAAGATTTAAGTCGTTTTGGGGAAAGGTAATGAAGTTCACCATGTATTATAAGGAATAAAGTACTGTAGTGTAGTTCCTATTTTCCCAATAGGCTCTGCGCATTGGAATCACATAAACAGCAGTGTAGACGTAGGACTGAGGTCATATAGGTCTCTACTGACTATGTCAAACTTAATTTAGATTTGCGCCAGCTAGCTCAGAGGTCACTGGAAACTTTCTTGAATGAATAGGGAGGGATAAGCTTCACTGGCTCAGACAAGAAGGGATTCAGCTTCCGACAACCATATAACATGACAACTTTGCTCCCCCAGAATAAGAGTAAATCTCTAGAGTCATGTGAAAACAATAGACAGCTATTTCACTCAGTCAATTGTGTGTTCTTAGTTTCACCAGAGTGCAGAGAAGAGAGAGAAAGGCGTTTTCAATAAAAGGTATTATTTATTGAGCAGTCTTCCTTCTCATGCAAGAGAAATGAATTGCCACAATTGCAATACTTAATATAAATTAAAGTACGTACAGTAAAAGGAGTATTATGAAATAATACTGTAAAAGCATTGATATGGTTTCTTAGCCATAAGATACTTTAAAATGGATAAAATATATGCATACATGCATATATATATTGACTAATGTGCTCAACTGGTGCTTCTAAAATACGTCTACCCCGTTGTACCTGACCTAAGCCTAATACGTGGGAAGGAGTAAGTAAGAAGCAGTTTAAGTTAAGTTGGTTTTGCCAAGAATCTGACTCAAGAATTCTCTCTAAGGGTTTAGTCAGCACTGTACCTTGGGAATAGAATGTAGGAGGTCTGGTATCTCTCTTCAGGACTCGATATCCCAGTCACCCGCAAGGGTAGGCTGGAAACGCCGGAGCTGGATTTTCTCGGCAGGAGAAAAGACAGCGTCTTTCTCAGCGCGTCAAAGAGGAGAAGCAGCGTCCGTGGGCTTCTTGCATCAGCTGAGCTCTCGGCAAGTAGATAGCTGCTCTGCTCCAAAACCACCACCGTGTGTTTGCTTAAGGCAACGTTGGTATATTTATACCTGAAAGGTGCCGAGTTTGACGTAAGGTTTGGACATAAGACGTCAATAAAGATGTCTCTAAGAACTGGTCATTCTTACAATGCTCGCAGGAGTTCTATTACAAATCAAAACAAAGCAAATGGGGATTTCCCAGGTTGCTGGAGGTTTGGTGTGTAGAAAGAACTCGTTGTGCTTTCTAGGAATCCAAGGAAGTAGCTTTTGCTGTGCCTTGGACTGCAAGGGCTATTTACTTAAATATGGATCTGATTCTTATGCCATTATAAGGATATTATTGAATATAGCCTTACAAGGGCATAAAATAGCAATTTTGATTCAGGTTCCTAGATAAAAACACAATACCCACTCCACGATCTAATGTCCATCATTACTAAAACGAAGCAATAGTAAACATGTAAAGGTGCATGTGTATTCCAACCCACCCCAAAATACATTTTTGCATTTGAAATGGTTTATGCGAAATACACGAAAGATTATTGGTACTGTACGTTTATCAAGCAGTGTAATCATTCAGTAAAAAGGATGCATATATATTTAGTTGAACGATTTGCGAAAATTACACATGAAATGTCTCTTAATACAGAAAAGAAGGTCGAGACTATTTCATCACATATAAATGCAATTGCAAGTAAGTAAGTGTGCTAGAGGCTGAGGTAATATTTTGTCTCTAGAATTACTAAAAATAGAAGCTCTGTTCTTTAAGAATAGTTCTACTTTAAGCAGAGTACATGTGCCTGAAAAAAGGTAAATATTTTGGAAGTTGAAAAAAAATAATTTCGTTTTCAGGGGAGAAAATAGTTCCAAATGTTTTCAGTAGCTTTTGTTTATCAAAGCCGAAGGCCGAATTCAGAGTTCAGGGGAACGCTGTGTGCCGGTTTGCTTAAAAAGTTATTCTTTCTGTTCAGGGGAGAACATCACTTCAGACAGATGTGCAAAAAAACAGTCTACAGCTTCAGGTGAAAGTTCGACCATGGTTGAAAATGCTGTAACGGGGCAGTCGTGAGAATGATTGCTGTCATCGATGTCAGGATCAGTAATGCTCACAGAAGATCGTACCTGGGTGATGTTGCTCTCATTTCTTGCTTCACTGCCACCTAATCATAGTGGTGAAGTTTCAACGAATGCCGTTCAACGGGATTGGTAACCACTGGGGACAACACGATGCATGAGCCGTTACAGGACTTAGCAAAGTATCAATATCCATTGGTACTGCTGATTGTAGTGTAAGACAGGTGTCTAACACGCATTCTTCTCCGCATAGCATACATCGAAGCACAGGTACGATGCTGTTCTGCCATATAGGTCTGAATGAAAGAAACCAGGTCATATTCAGATCTCTTAGCCGGGCTAATCCAAGGACTTTAGTTATGCGGTCCCGATAGCGTATAGCTAGGATCGTTTCTTCCATGTTGCTGCAGTCTTGTCTGCATTTTGGCTTGCCATATCGGAGCAGAAGAGTCAAAAATAAAATTCCTGCTATGAGTCCCAAAAGTAGTGGTGGGCTGCCAAAGACAGAATGGACAAAATTGGGAAAGATGCCCAGGACTGCTTCGAAGGGTGTTAACAGTCCCGAAAAAATTGTCTAAAATACATGTGCGATGCCACTGGTATATGACATATTTAGAATTTGGCTTAGCATTTCTACAAAATGCATGGGGCAATTAGTTGATAAAAGTGTATGTATCTCTGCTGTTGTCCTTGCAACTTGAAGATCATACGTTTCTTTTCATGATGTTAAAGGCACGGTTGTCTGTAAAAGAACAGACTTCATTCTGCTTAAAGTATCAATTCGTATCGAAGAGATATTCAAAGAAGGCCAAATCGTCGCCTCTGTATCAGGAGGGCCGTTTGGATACAATACTTGCATACAGCAAGTGACCATGGAACTAACGCTTACGAGATATGCTTTCCCTGGCACCATGCCACAACAGCTGTGGTCCGTTATTAGAACGTAACTCCAGTTAGAAAGTTGTCTAAAGAATGGCTCTATCTGTGTTGCAGGTGTGCTGTGCTGGTGGCATGAAAGGTTATATGAAGTCCCCTCACAGGCCCCATGCAAATTAATACCTTGGCACAGAAGTATACCGCTTAGTGATCGTTTACAATTATTACCACCAAGAAATACATTCTGGTTCTTGTCACTATAACATGTGTGTGTATAAGGTAATTTCCATGATGACTTAATGTACCCTTTACCCAACCCTTCATACTGGCCTGCTGGTATATACTCTTGGCAATTTTTAAATTGGAAAGTTGTTATTGGAATTGAGATTATTCCGTGTATTATCCATTCAATGACAGGTCTTTCTGACATAGTCAATGGTAATCTCTCAAGTTTTTCAATGCTCAGAGTCGTATAGTGTGCTCCTTTTTGTGCCAAACTGATTTGTTTATCAGTAAGGTTAAAGATAGAGAACAATGACGTTGTGTTGATTAAACGCCATGGCACATAGCCTGAACGCAGATTTTGCAACGTCCAGCCTAGCTGTACAATAGAACGTAATTGGGACTGACCTTGTTGTAACATTAGTAAGTCCTGATCTATTATATCGATAGCAGATGATACAATACTGTCCAGTGAATATATTCTGGAGGACAGAGTCATTAACCCATTGTCCACAACAGAAAGTGATTTTTCCAAATTAATATGATCAATTTCTCGTATTTTCTCTGCTGTCTCAATTTGAGTCACTTTCCAAGCTTCGTTGTACGCAGCGTATATACTGGCCGCTATGAAACGTTTTTGACGCTGTTTGCGTGGTCCCATTATGAAATCGGGCAAGTCAGCACCATCTTTAAGTAAAGTCAAGTGTTGCTTAATTTCTGCCAGTGTGGATGTCTGTAGCCATTTAAGGCATAGTTTCCCTACACTGTATGTTGTTACTATCCCTGGATGTTGTCTCTGGGAGTATCTAGGGTCTGGTCATTTTGAACCCCTGTATTTTGTTCAGGAATTTATCTTGACAGTTATTTGTGTCTGTTGGCCAGATTAACCACTTTTTCCAATCAGGATGTGTTCTGTTTTGGTGTAAAATATGGGATACGTCTATTTCAATATCTGTGGTCGTATTATCAGGTATTGGCTTTGGAATAGACGGTTTGTTTAGGTCTTTAATCTTAGCTAGGCCAAGACAAGTAGTCTGTTGAATGGTGTCATTCAAGAACATTATTTGCTCTGGGATCATGCAGGCTCGAAATAATGCTTCTAAACCTTGGACCTGCCATTCTTTTTTCTCCCAGATGTTTTTTGTTTCAATGTTATTTTTCCAGAAATCAAAACCAAATGTAATCATTTTTTCATAAAATGTTTCCGAATAAATCAATTTAGTATTTGTCAACATAGTTTTTGTCCTTGTTTTATCTAATAGTTTATATAAGTGTTTTTAAATTCAAATTCAAAATGTTTCTGCATCACTTGTGTTAAACCCTGAGAAGTATGGGAATTTCTCATAAAATGTTTTCAAACTGCTTTTAGGTGGAGTTGCACAATGTTCCCATTGATTATACTTAAAAACATTTCTAGGTTGAGCAGATTTATGCAAATAGTGATGTGCATAGTGGTTATAGCAGTACATTTGTTCATAGTTCATAGTTCGATGAACCCTGTAAATAATCATGTTCAGTAAATTTTGCTGACATTACTAAATCTGACACCATATTATTTATGCTTTCAAAGTCCCAATCATCAGAGAATGTACTTGGTTTTACAAAGTGACTTAATGAAATTTTGAATTGATTTGGATATTTCAAGAGTTCCACCGGGCCATAGATTTCGTAATCCGTTTTGTCCCAAACTACCCCACCGGGTATTGGAATGGCTGTGACATTCACTGATGTAGTTCTCTTTTCTCGATGACTTGTGTGGCTTTAGGACCAAGTTGATGTTCTGACTAGCTGTGTCCATTGTACTGAAATAAATTTTCCTAAAATTAGAACTAAAATTAGACAGAGAAGGAGTATGAGTACGCCTAATACAATCCAAAATTCAATCAATGGTGCATTCAGATATGCTTCTTTGAGTTGACGAAAGAGTTCTGTTGCTTTGTCTTTAAAAGTTTTTGTTGCTGGCGTTTCTTCAGGTTCGCTTTGATCTTCAGAAAAGTTATCGAAATTGATGAAGTAGCCAGATGCAGTTCTGTCAATTGTTGGAATTGCTTTTTCAATTTTTCTTTCATTAGCATAGTCTGAGGCTACATCGTTGTAGACTGGTGTTCCTTGATGAACTGTTTCAATTTGGGTTTCAAGAGGCACAAGTTCCATGGCATTGTTGCATAGTCCTTTTTTATTCACTGCAGGTTTATCAAATGTGATTAGTCTCTCAGTTTGAACCTCTTGGATTGTAGCAAGTTTTGGTATTCTGCTATTTCTTGGGAGTCCACTGGGCCTACTATTTATTATTGGCCACATGATTGTGGTTTTACCAAGTCGATGGATACAACTCGGTTCTCCTTTTTACCAGCAAGGGGCGGTAGTACAACTGATCTTGTTCCGCTGACTGCTAAGACAGGTACTGCTTTTCTGAAAGAAGGCCCAAATTCCTTCTTCACCGCGATATTCTCTCTGAACAGATCCCCAATCTTTGGAATCCAGACAGGTTTTGCTGGGACAGGTGGTGTATCTTCAGTGGTTGTTGGCTGTTGTTTTAACTTTATGTTGCTCAGGGCTTTTCTTGTTTCATTTAAGTCCTGTAAAACAGCCAAACGATCTTTGATGTCAGAGCATTTTTTCTTATCTTCTACCATTGAAGTCTGACTATCTAAATCCTGAATACACATTCTAGTTCCGAACAATAGTTTGTACGGGCTGAAACCTTTTAGAGAATTTCTTGGCAGATTGTTAAGACTACGTTGGACACTTGTTAAATGTTGGACCCACCCACCACCCGAACCTAATACCTTTGCCGTTATAGATTGCTTTATGTCTCGGTTTTTTCTTTCCACAATCCCATTTCCCTCAGGATGGAAGGGACAAGAGTACCGCAATTCAATGCCCATGCTGGTCATGGCCTCCTTATAAGCTCGAGAGCTAAAAACAGGATCCTGGTCAGAATGTAGCATGCCAATTGCGTATGTGCTCATAAAGACTCGCAAATCTTTTATAATAGTTCTGGTGTCAGCCGGGGGCTGTATTTTTAAGTAAATCTAGTCTTAAAAGAAATTAATGCAATGCTGGAATTTACGTATAGATAGCCTTATGCTAACTACAGAAATGGCCATGGCAATACTCCGGTCGGCTCACTACTTCGATCTCTGTTGCAGTTTGGACAGCTTTCTGCAAATTTGTAATGTTGCAGGCTCATCCCAGGCCACCAGTATTCTGATTGTAATTCTTTCAGAGATTCCTTGATCTGTTTGTGCCTCGGACCTTCACCCATGTGTGCGTCTGCTATTAATAAGACTCTCCTGTTCGTGGTTGGAATTATTCTATCCCCCACTCCAGGGATTCGAGCAAAAGGAACGGAGTTTGCATCAATTATGTATGTATAATTGAGTGGATAGTTCACGGGTAGTGCTGCACAGTGGCCTTTTGAAGACGTTTTTACCGCCAGCATGGTTTCCCCGTCTATGTATTTTTCTTAACGCTTTTTTGTGGCTACGGAAGCCGGTTGACTTGCTTCCGCTGTGGCTGTATTAGCCAATGAATTCCCTGCAACGTGAACGCCATCAAGTTGATGACTCAGTGTGTGTATCACGTGAGTCTTCTGTAGTTCTTTTTGTAAAAGAACTACCTGTTCCCAAAGCATTTTATGCTTGATTGTGGCACCTGTGTCATCTTTGTAATCGTTTTGAACCCAATTCTGCAAGCCATTTTTGTAGGATTTGACGCAGAAATGTGAATCGCACACTATTAGTGTCGGGAATTCACGATCAGCATTTTTCTTGCGCCATCTTTAAAGATCTGATTTCAGCTCTCCGAGCCGAACAGTTTCTCAGTGAGTTTTTGTTATTTTTGGTCTGAATTTACCACATCGCCAGTGACCTTTAACAATCGCGCATGCTGCATTGTAGGATTTGTTATCCACATCGTAATGTTGTGTAAATCTGTCCGTATAGATTATACAAGAGTATTGTTGGAGAGGCAAAATTTCGATTGGCAGAGGATATTCTTCTTCATATTTTAGATCTTTCCGTTTTTTCATGTTCGGGACAAAATAGTAATTCACGTCTTCTGCAGCAAGAGAATTTTCCCTCTGTATCCATTTTGGATCTAGTGCCACAGTTTTTAGATTAACTGGGCTTAATAACGCCTCAAGGGCTGATTCTGCTGTAAAAACAGTTATTCTTTTGCCTTGGGCTTGGGCTCTTTCTTTTGTTACAGCAGTCTGAACCGCATTTACAATATTGTCTGTAAGACTGAGTTTTTTTCAGCTTCTGTGTACAAATGTGATTTGTAAGCTATTGGTACCGTTTCTCCCTCATTAGAGGTCAGGTATGTAAATCTGCATCTTCCTGGGATCACTCGGACTATAAGGTTGCGTGTGTTGTCGCAAGTTTGTAATTTCGTTTTAGCTAACATGTCTGTTTTAAATGATCTCAAAATTTCTGTGTGTTTCTGAGTCCAATTGATTGGTTTAAAATCAGGTTTTATTAATTCGTAGAGAGGTTTAACTCTCTCTGCATAATTTAGAATGTAAGTTCTTCAGAAATTCAGGAAACCTAGTATTGATTGTAAGTTCTTCAGTGTTTTTGGTGCTTGGAGTACAGTGCACTTCTCTAAGGAGTTGTCTGCTAGGCTTTTGCCTTCACTTGATATTTCATATCCTAAAAACAGGACAGTTAGATGGGCAATTTGTGACTTTTTAAAGTTGAATTTGTAACCCTCTGCTGCGAACCCTAGTATTATGGTGTTCACTCTTTTCAAGTGAGTATCCAGGTCATAATCTGTGAGATAGATGTCATCGACATAAGATAATGCCTCGTCATCATACATTTGTAGTAACTCTGTTACTCTTGCTGAGAATAATCCTGGGCTATTCTTGAATCCCTGTGGGAGTCAACAGAAGTTTTTCTGTGACACCATTATTGAGAAAGCGGTTAAATACCTGCTTTTGGGTGCAATGTTTTGACAAAAGAATCCATTAGAAATGTCTAATGTTGTTTTGTATTTTTTGCGAACTATGTTATTCATTAGTGCCGCACTGTGCGAATTTTGTACCGCAAATGTTTTGCAACATGAGTTAAGGTGTCTGTAGTCCAAGACTAGACAATATGAATCGTCTGGTTTGGAGACAGGAAACAAAGGATTGTTCTTCTGAGAGGTGCATGTTTCAATCACCACTTGATATTCAAGTTAATCTAAGATCTCCCTGACCTGTTTTTTAGCTTCTTGCTTAATTGGGTACTGTCTTTGTGCAGGTGATTGACATTTTAACTGGATTTTGTGAGGAGGAGAGTCCTCATCCCATCCTACATGATTCTTATATAATGCAGGTGGTTGGGCTACTGCCCATTTTCTCGCATATATGTATTTTCTATGTATTGGAATATGATTTGAGAAGGCAGGCATAATCATTTCTTCACCATGAGGGCACTCCCTGACAAACTCTGGTGGCCAGTCTTTCTCAGCTAATAGGATGTCATAGCCTTTTGAGAGGTTATCCCAAAACAGACCCCTTACCTTCCTAGTATTATCTCCCTCTATACGCAATGTTATTTTGTATATTTTATGAGGTTCGCTAACTCTGGTATCTGCAGTTTCCACCTGAATGTACTCATTTGTGTCCATTGTCTCCAGATGATTCATCAGGATCTTGCGAGCTATAGTCACTTCTGCTGCGCTGTCTAGCATTGTCTGAGCCCACTCTCCGTTTTTCAGCTGTGTCCTCAGTATCCTCGGCATGTTTGATTATTTTAATACTGGCTACCTTCTTTCTTGGAAATTGTAATTTTTTACTTTGAGCAGGTTCCTTGTCTTTGGACTTGACGTGCTCTTCCCTGGGTTCTGACCGTCCTCTTCTTTCCGATTTCTGCGAGGAAGACTGAAAAGATCGAGAGGGACGTGTATCAATATCTTGATATCTATCAGGCTTTTTCAAATTATCCCTATTTCTAAGGTTGTATCTTTTTTCAGAGGTCTCCCTTTGGGGAGACTTGTGTTCTCGGTTCGGAGATCTTTCTCTCCACCGAGGAGACCTTCCTCTGGACTGGAATCTTTTTTCTTTGGGAGTGGATTGTTTATTTCAATCCCAGCTCTTTTTTGGAGTGTTTAGATTATTTTTAATAAATATCTTTTCAGGATTTTCGAGTAGTAGGGGTTTTACCGGTTTCCCACCCAAACTATCTCTACCTAGTTCTTCATAGGATTTTCTATGATTCTGGCAAGTTCAATTGGTGGGTCTGCTATATCTGTTTCTTTCAATTTTTGGCGGATCGCCAAAGATGCTGCTTCTCCTTTAATGCTGGCTAATAATATAGCCGAGACCTGCTTGAAGTCTTTCAGTAATTTCATACCCAGAGTTAAAGCAGGTTCTGGACCGTATTCATTTTGAATTTGTCTTAGTACATCTGGTATTACCGCCAGAGACGGAACACCATGTTTTTATGTGTAAATGGAAGCAAAGACTGTGCCCCAAGTTTCACAATCCTCCACATGTGGTGCGACCCCCATTGGAAGGCAGATAGTTAGAATTCTGTGTTTCTCACTAGGGGTAGTATTCAGAAATACCGCCTCTATTTGAGTTATCTTTTGTGCTAGCCAGAATGGAATTTGTTCCCGCTTTGCGGGTGTTTTACCAAGACATGATTAAATTGTTCTGTGGTGTAATTTTGTTTGTGTTTCCCTGATGAGGGTTCAACTGTGAAATGTTAATAGCTGGTTGGACTGTTGCAGTCCGCATTACATATTGGACTAATTGTCTATTAATTTTAATTAGTACTTTTAGCTGGACTAAAAGTTCCCTGTCTGACCTTTTTTCGATGTCTGGATGTGGTGTGTAGCTGGCTAGAACAGGCCACGTTGCTCCTGGTCTACCTAGTGGACCGAGCCTGGTGATGTGATCAGTATGTTTTAGGGCGCCTTTAAACCAGAGCAGGTGCTCTTGGTAATTTAGTGGGATTTCCACATCCTCGAAAGGAGTGTATTCTTCCGGAGGTTCCTCTATTTTGTAATAGTGGAATTCATGTGTTACAGCGTTTGCTGCTGGAAAGTTTGTCCATGAATAGAATACCTCTGTCTGCCGATATTCGTGTGCCTCTATCACGAATATGACTGTCCCACCTCGCGATGTGAGTCAATTTTCTATAAGTTTAAGAGTTATAGTTCTTCTTAGATTGACCGGAATGAGTATTGCATTCGGTTCCGTTTTTAGGAGACTCGTGTCTTCCTCTAGGAGTCGAGCTGCTAGTTTAACTCGCTCCCTGTCATCATCACTTTCTGTCATTTTACTGACTGAAAGTTTTCCGGTTGCAGAATTAGTTTCAAGGAGACAAAAGAATAAGTGCACAATATTTTGGAACACTGTATCCTTCAACGTTGACTAAACCAAAAACTCTACATAGGAATCTCTTCCAACTAAGTTCCAGCGGATTTTAGCCTTTCACCCACTCCAGACGTCTATTGGAGTATTTACGGGAAAAAGGGTCTGTGTGAAAAAGCACGACTGAGTTACTCTAATGTCTTGCGTTAGTTTTATCGCCTTACCAAACATTGGGCGCCATGTAGTGTAGTTCCTATTTTCCCAATAGGCTCTGCGCATTGGAATAACATAAACAGCAGTGTAGACGAAGGACTGAGGTCATCTAGGTCTCTACTGACTATGTTAAACTTAATTTAGGTTTGCGCCAGCTAGCTCAGAGGTCACTGGAAACTTTCTTGAATGAATAGGGAGGGATAAGCTTCACTGGCTCAGACAAAAAGGAATTCAGCTTCCGACAACCATATAACATGACAACTTTGCTCCCCCAGAATAAGAGTAAATCTCTAGAGTCGTGTGAAAACAATAGACAGCTATTTCACTCAGTCAATTGTGCGTTCTTAGTTTCACCAGAGTGCAGAGAAGAGAGAGACGGGTATTTTCAATAAAAGGTATTATTTATCGAGCAGTCTTCCTTCTCATGCAAGAGAAATGAATTGCCACAATTGCAATACTTAATATAAAGTAAAGTACGTACAGTAAAAGGAGTATTATGAAATAATACTGTAAAAGCATTGATATGGTTTCTTAGCCATAAGATACTTTAAAATGGATAAAATATATACATACATATATACATTGACTAACGTGCTCAACTGGTGCTTCTAAAATACACCTACCCCGGTGTACCTGACCTAAGCCTAATACGTGGGAAGGAGTAAGTAAGTAGCAGTTTAAATTAAGTTGGTTTTGCCAAGAATCTGACTCAAGAAATCTCTCTAAGGGTTTAGTCAGCACTGTTCCTTGGGAATAGAATGTAGGAGGTCTGGTATCTCTCTTTCAGGACTCGATATACCAGTCACCCGCAAGGGTAGGCTGGAAACGCCGGAGCTGGATTTTCTCGGCAGGAGAAAAGACAGTATCTTTCTCAGCGCGTCAAAGAGGAGGGGCAGCGTCCGTGGGCTTCTCGCATCAGTTGGGCTCTCGGCAAGTAGATAGCTGCTCTGCTCCAAAACCACCAACGTCTGTTTGCTTAAGGCAACGTTGGTATATTTATACCTGAAAGGTGCAGAGTTAGACATAAGGTTTGGACATAAGACGTCAATAAAGATGTCACTCAGAACTGGCCATTCTTACAGTGCTCGCAGGAGTTCTATTACAAATCAAAACAAAGCAAATGGGGATTTCCCAGGTTGCTGGAGGTTTGGTGTGTCTAAAGAACTCGTTGTGCTTTCTAGGAATCCAAGGAAGTAGCTTTTGCGGTGCCTTGGACTGCAAGGGCTATATACTTAAATATGGATCTGATTCTTATGCCATTATAGGGATATTATTGATTATAGCCATACA
Organism: Lissotriton vulgaris; assembly: GCF_964263255.1. NCBI lineage: Eukaryota > Metazoa > Chordata > Amphibia > Caudata > Salamandridae > Lissotriton > Lissotriton vulgaris. The sequence goes on along the minus strand of NW_028252623.1, from coordinate 1,017,180 downwards.
AGGGCATAAAATAGCAATATTGATTCAGGTTCTTAGATAAAAACACAATAGTACCCTCTGCTGAATGTCTTATAATATAAAGATATTGAAAGTCTCCTTGAAGTTCCATGACCTCATAAAGGATCTTGGCATTCGGTCATGTTCCTCTCTGTGGTCACAGAACTCCTTAGTGACTTGCAATATCCTTATAATGTACGGCAAGGGGTGGTTTATTCCATATATATGGTAGTATTTTTATGATGTTATGTGTGAGTAAATCAATCTATGAGCGTACATTCACCTTTTGTGAATAGCAAAAGTGAGTCTACATTGCATATTAAGCCATTTACAGGTGTAAGATGAAATGATATTTTCAAGTAGCTTTGTGGATGAGGGCCTTTGTTTAAAGCCCTGTGGTTTCCCTTCATAAAGGAGGAGGCTGGCTTGGTATATGGTGCACACATATTTAAGTGAAGCACCCTGCAATAATCCAGACAACCCTTATGGTGGTTTAAGTGGTCTTGGACAACCTTAGAAAGCTCTCTAAGTGGTAGCTGTGTAGAGCAGCCTTCAGGCCTAGTCCAGAAGGAGTGGTAAGCAGGTTGTTTTACCAGGTCTAATCATGTAGTGTAAGTTAAATGAAAAATAACCACACAGTGTAGTTATAAAAATAGCAATATTTATTATACACACCCACTAATACATTGGTATTTCTCCTATCTGGAGATATAAACACAATAACAATCTACGTCTCATTGTTGTACCGCGGTTCCGTCGCTCTAGAATGGGCGGCAGAGCCTTTGCAGTCATCACGGCCAAACTATAGAACAGCCTCCCTTTAGATCTCAGATTTGCTCCCTCTGAAGCACTCTTTCGTAGCCGTCTCAAGACGTGGCTATTTTCATCTGCATAGGTACAACTCCCTTTTCTAGCTTACAGTCTCAGCGCCGGGACACCCCCGTTGGGGGTAGCCGTGCGCTCTACAAGCTTCATAAATAAATAATAATAAATAATAATCACAATATTTCAAAAGGAGAACAGGTAAGTAGCCAAATACACAGTGGTCTCCAGGTGGAGACCAAACCATATACTAATAAAGTGGAATGCGAACTGCGACCAAAGTCGAGACTTGACCCAGAAGACTTAAAAGAGCTGGGGACCCGAGGAACCACCCGAGGTACGTACCCATGAACCCCATGGAGGTTGTGTGCAGAGTGGAAACACAGCTATTTACTCGCTGCAAGTCATTGGGAAAGTCACAGTTGCAGTTTTCGAAAAGGATCCTTCCCAGAGGACCATAAAGAAACCCTGTGGAAGATGGAAAGTTGGGGGCGTGGCTTGCTGGCCATGGTGGCGGTCGGCTTCCGATAGAGCTCCGGAGGCACCTAGGGCTTTAATCCTGCCACGGGCTCCTGTGAGCCCCCAGGCATGCCCACAGTTGGTGGAGGGGATGCGGAAGCCTGGACGAAGACCCGCTGAGTTGCCCTGTGTAGCGGTGCCCTGGCCGATGCTCTTCCTGTACAGGGCCTGCCGGGGCCTAATGGGTGTGCGAGCCGGCAGCTCAAGTGACGGCGGAAGTGCGTGGTGAGGCGGCCCGCCCGGCGGAAGCGCCCGTGACCGACACCGTTACCGGAACGCTCTGCTGTGAAGTTGCCCGGAACTCCAGGTCTCATGATGCGCCCAGGCACCGACACTGCTTCGGAGCTGTGAAGAAGCGGAGGGGATCCCTGTGACACCCGCGATCTGGCCGTCGATCGGCTGAGGGAAGAGGACATGCCCCGTGCTCGTCGTGCTGGCTGGTGGAGCAGAGCGGGAGCGGTAAGCCGTGGGGGGGGGAGAACTGGACCGGCACCTCGACGCGCATCACGCGCGGCCCCCTCACTCTGAATACTATCTACAGCGGTGGCCACAGGGGTTGCTCTCGCAACCCATGAGAGCAGTTTGAGACAGGCCGCGGCCCGAAGACAAAGTACCTAGTCTCCAGGTAATGGACTGGAGCCTGAGGACTGACCATTGACTAGCGGCGGGCTGGAACAGCCTAGTCGCCCGAGGTCGCCCAGCTGTGCGCCGCAGGTGGTGCTGTGTTGCGGGGGACGCCCACACCCTGCTCCTGTGGCTTTAATTGCTTGCACTTGGGGTTGGAAGACCCCCCCCCCCCTTGGCTACAGCGTGACGGCCGGGTGTTCTGCTGACAGTTGGACTGGCTGTTGAGAGGACTTCTCCTCCCCAACGCCTGGCGAGTGGTGGCCCCCTTGAGGTCATCACGGTGGGAGATCTCGGCGACATTTTGCTGGCGACGGCACCCCTTTTAGCTTGTCGACGACCTTGGGAGCTGTGACCCTGTGATCCACCCTCATTGCTGTTGTTCTGCTTTCCCAGGCCTGCTTGCTCTACCTTTGCTCTAGAAGCTGCTGACCCCCTACGAGATTGTGGAGGCTGCTGGGTGCGGCTGACCCTAGTAGGAACTCTACAGGGGATAACCCATATAGAGGGAGCTATACCTCTATCGTCGGCGTTATGATACGGAAGGGGCCTAAGGAGCTGGGGGGCCCAGGAAATTCTGAGTCGACGCATTCTGGATCTGGGGTAGGAGAAGGCCGGACCTTGCCTGGAGCGACGGGACCTGGGAGTGTTGGGAGTCCACCGCCGGACAAGCTGGATCTGATTTTACAGGAAATACGAGACTCTAGAGCGGCGATGGAAAGACAGATGGGGGTCCTGACTACTAACTTGTCCCTCTTGAAAGCGGCCCATGGGAAATTAGCAGACAAGGTTAAAGACCAGGGCCTGGTTCTTGCAGATATCGCGCCGACGGTGGCGGATCACTCTTCCTCTATACAACACCTCCAACAGCAGGTCACCTCATTGATTAATCGAGTAGAAGATGCAGAAGGAGGAAACCGCCGCAATAACATACGTGTGATAGGCCTGCCGGAACGATGCGAAGGGACTCGAGCGGCGGACTACATGGAACAATGGTTCAGGGACCATGTGACTTCTGAGGGCCTGTCCCCGTACTTCTGTATCGCACAGGCGCATCGGATCCCGATGGGTCGGCCTCGTCCAGGCCGGCCTCCTCGGCCACTGATTGTGAAGATCCTCAACTACAGGGACTGTGATCTCCTGTTGCAGAAGGCTCGGGAGAAGTCGCTAATACAGTTTGAAAACCACAGAATCTCCCTATATCCAGATTACACCAATATGGTCCAGAAGCAGCGCTCGTCGTACCAACAGGTGGGTGCCCAGGAGTGGATGCCTCACAGGGAAAGCCAGGATGGGTTCCACAGCGGTATTCATACAAGCGCCTTGAGACCCTTGCGGGTGAGTAATGCGCTATACAAGTATCAATTTACAATTTTTATTTATAAGAGCAGACTGCAGAAGGCTGGGCTGAAGTATGCCCTCCTCTTCCCAGCCAGGCTGAAGGTTATTCACGACCAGAAGACGCACTTTTTGAAAGCCCCTCAAATGTAGAAGAATGGCTGGAAGTAATGGACATAGCGGAGGGACTGGAATCAGCACAGAGACGTTCGGGACTGTCTATGATGGATGAACTGGGTCGGGGGCTGGAGGGGTCCCTTGAGCCTGGTGGGAGAGGTGGCCGCTCGGGCCCGTCGCAGAGGCAGCAGAGGGAGGACCAACTGGGAGGCTGGAATGCCGGAAACCGGTCCTCGGAAGCTTGTTTCCGGTCCAGGGAAGACATGGCTTGGCAGTTCGGGCTGCACTGTTCCCATGAGGCACAGGGTCAGACTGCATATAGCCATGTCTGAACGGGGTGGCAAAATGGGCTAAAGAACGGTGATGGATGAAACCCAGATCTCTTGACTGGGTGTGAGTGTCTGATTGATTCAAAAGCTCCGTCCATCACCAACCCCTTTTGTACCGCTTTTGGCCGACATAAGTGTGGCAGGCTATACTCAGACGTGAGTCCCTTGGTCACTTTGCCACTGGATTCAAGCAAGCCGGGCTGGAGAAGGCTGGAATGCCAGAAACCGGTCCTCGGAAGCTTGTTTCCGGTCCAGGGAAGACATGGCTTGGCAGTTCGGGCTGCACTGTTCCCATGAGGCACAGGGTCAGACTGATTTGCATATAGCCATGTCTGAACTGGGGTGGCAGAGTGGGCTAAAGAACGGTGATGGATTAAACCCAGATCTCTTGACTGGGTGTGAGTGTCTGATTGATTCAGAAGCTCCGTCCATCACCAACCCCTTTTGTACCGCTTTTGGCCGCAATAAGTGTGGCAGGGTATACTCAGAAGTGAGTCTCTTGCTCACTTTGCCACTGGATTCTAGCAACCCGGGCTGAAGAAGGCTGGAATGCCAGAAACCGGTCCTCGGAAGCTTGTTTCCGGTCCAGGGAAGACATGGCTTGGCAGTTCGGGCTGCACTGTTCCCATGAGGCACAGGGTCAGACTGATTTGCATATAGCCATGTCTGAACTGGGGTGGCAGAGTGGGCTACAGAATGGTGATGGATTAAACCCAGATCTCTTGACTGGGTGAGAGTATCTGATTGATTCAGAAGCTCTGTCCATCACCAACCCCTTTTGTACCGCTTTTGGCCGCCATATGTGTGGCAGGGTATACTCAGACGTGAGTCCCTTGATCACTTTGCCTCTGGATTCAAGCAAGCCGGGCTGAAGAAGGCTGGATTGACAGAAACCGGTCCTCGGAAGCTTGTTTCCGGTCCAGGGAAGACATGGCTTGGCAGTTCGGGCTGCACTGTTCCCATGAGGCACAGGGTCAGACTTATTTACATATAGCCATGTCTGAACTGGGGTGGCAGAGTGGGCTAAAGAGCGGTGATGGATTAAACCCAGATCTCTTGACTGGGTGTAAGTGTCTGATTGATTCAGAAGCTCCGTCCATCACCAACCCCATTTGTAAAGCTTTTGGCCGACATAAGTATGGCAGGCTATACTCAGACGTGAGTCCCTTGCTCACTTTGCCACTGGATTCAAGCAAGCCGGGCTGAAGAAGGCTGGAATGCCAGAAACCGGTCCTCGGAAGCTTGTTTCTGGTCCCGGGAAGACATGGCTTGGCAGTTCGGGCTGCACTGTTCCCATGAGGCACAGGGTCAGACTGATTTGCATATAGCCATGTCTGAACTGGGGTGGCAGAGTGGGCTAAAGAACGGTGATGGATTAAACCCAGATCTCTTGACTGGGTGAGAGTGTCTGATTGATTCAGAAGCTCTGTCCATCACCAACCCCTTTTGTACCGCTTTTGGCCGCCATAAGTGTGGCAGGGTATACTCAGACGTGAGTCCCTTGATCACTTTGCCTCTGGATTCAAGCAAGCCGGGCTGAAGAAGGCTGGAATGCCAGAAACCGGTCCTCGGAAGCTTGTTTCCGGTCCAGGGAAGACATGGCTTGGCAGTTCGGGCTGTACTGTTCCCATGAGGCACAGGGTCAGACTGATTTGCATATAGCCATGTCTGAACTGGGGTGGCAGAGTGGGCTAAAGAACGGTGATGGATTAAACCCAGATCTCTGGACTGGGTGTGAGTGTCTGATTGATTCAGAAGCTCCGTCCATCACCAACCCCTTTTGTACCGCTTTTGGCCGCCATAAGTGTGGCAGGGTATACTCAGACGTGAGTCCCTTGCTCACTTTGCCACTGGATTCAAGCAAGCCGGGCTGAAGAAGGCTGGAATGCCAGAAACCGGTCCTATGTAGCTTGTTTCTGGTCCAGGGAAGACATGGCTTGGCAGTTCGGGCTGCACTGTTCCCATGAGGCACAGGGTCAGACTGATTTGCATATAGCCATGTCGGAACTGGGGTGGCAGAGTGGGCTAAAGAACGGTGATGGATTAAACCCAGATCTCTTGACTGGGTGTGAGTGTCTGATTGATTCAGAAGCTCCGTCCATCAGCAACCCCTTTTGTACCGCTTTTGGCCGCCATAAGTGTGGCAGGGTATACTCAGACGTGAGTCCCTTGCACACTTTGCCACGGGATTGCCACCGATGCATCTCAGAGCCAAGCCCAATCTCTCTGCGTTTCGCAAACAGCTGAAAACCTTTTTATTTCATCCGGCCTTACTAACTCCTCCTAGTCTCCCTTTTGGGGGTATCTTGCGGGTTCATGGTACTCTTAGCGCTTGGACGCCTCCGGGCACCAATTCGCGCTCTATAAATTCACATCCTATCCTATCCTATCCTATTCAAGCAAGCCGGGCTGAAGAAGGCTGGAATGCCAGAAACCGATCTTCGGAAGCTTGTGTCCGGTCCAGGGAAGACATGGCTTGGCAGTTCGGGCTGCACTGTTCCCATGAGGCACAGGGTCAGACTGATTTGCATATAGCCATGTCTGAACTGGGGTGGCAGAGTGGGCTAAAGAACGGTGATGGATTAAACCCAGATCTCTTGACTGGGTGTGAGTGTCTGATTGATTCAGAAGCTCAGTCCATCACCAACCCCTTTTGTACCGCTTTTGGCCGCCATAAGTGTGGCAGGGTATACTCAGACGTGAGTCCCTTGCTCACTTTGCCACTGGATTTAAGCAAGCCGGGCTGAAGAAGGCTGGAATGCCAGAAACCGGTCCTCGGAAGCTTGTTTCCGGTCCAGGGAAGACATGGCTTGGCAGTTCGGGCTTCACTGTTCCCATGAGGCACAGGGTCAGACTGATTTGCATATAGCCATGTCTGAACTGGGGTGGCAGAGTGGGCTAAAGAACGGTGATGGATTAAACCCAGATCTCTTGACTGGGTGTGAGTGTCTGATTGATTCAGAAGCTCCGTCCATCACCAACCCCTTTTGTACCGCTTTTGGCCGCCATAAGTGTGGCAGGGTATACTCGGACGTGAGTCCCTTGCTCACTTTGCCACTGGATTCAAGCAAGCCGGGCTGAAGAAGGCTGGAATGCCAGAAACCGGTCCTCTGAAGCTTGTTTCCGGTCTAGGGAAGACATGGCTTGGCAGGTCGGGCTGCACTGTTCCCATGAGGCACAGGGTCAGACTGATTTGCATATAGCCATGTCTGAACTGGGGTGGCAGAGTGGGCTAACGAACGGTGATGGATTAAACCCAGATCTCTTGACTGGGTGTGAGTGTCTGATTGATTCAGAAGCTCCGTCCATCACCAACCCCTTTTGTACCGCTTTTGGCCACCATAGCTGTGGCAGGGTATACTCAGACGTGAGTCCCTTGCTCACTTTGCCACTGGATTCAAGCAAGACGGGCTGAAGAAGTCTGGAATGCCAGAAACCGGTCCTTGGAAGCTTTTTTTCGGTCCAGGGAAGACATGGCTTGGCAGTTCGGGCTGCACTGTTTCCATGAGGAACAGGGTCAGACTGATTTCCATATAGGCATGTCTGAACTGGGGTGGCAGAGTGGGCTAAAGAACGGTGATGGATTAAACCCAGATCTCTTGACTGGGTGTGAGTGTCTGATTGATTCAGAAGCTCCGTCCATCACCAACCCCTTTTGTACCGCTTTTGGCCGCCATAAGTGTGGCAGGGTATACTCAGACGGGAGTCCCTTGCTCACTTTGCCACTGGATTCTAGCAACCCGGGCTGAAGAAGGCTGGAATGCCAGAAACCGGTCCTCGGAAGCTTGTTTCCGGTCCAGGGAAGACATGGCTTGGCAGTTCGGGCTGCACTGTTCCCATGAGGCACAGGGTCATACTGATTTGCATATAGCCATGTCTGAACTGGGGTGGCAGAGTGGGCTAAAGAATGGTGATGGATTAAACCCAGATCTCTTGACTGGGTGAGAGTGTCTGATTGATTCAGAAGCTCTGTCCATCACCAACCCCTTTTGTACCGCTTTTGGCAGCCATAAGTGTGGCAGGGTATACTCAGACGTGAGTCCCTTGATCACTTTGCCTCTGGATTCAAGCAAGCTGGGCTGAAGAAGGCTGGAATGCCAGAAACCGGTCCACGGAAGCTTGTTTCCGGTCCAGGGAAGACATGGCTTGGCAGTTCGGGCTGTACTGTTCCCATGAGGCACAGGGTCAGACTGATTTGCATATAGCCATGTCTGAACTGGGGTGGCAGAGTGGGCTAAAGAACGGTGATGGATTAAACCCAGATCTCTGGACTGGGTGTGAGTGTCTGATTGATTCAGAAGCTCCGTCCATCACCAACCCCTTTTGTACCGCTTTTGGCCGCCATAAGTGTGGCAGGGTATACTCAGACGTGAGTCCCTTGCTCACTTTGCCACTGGATTCAAGCAAGCCGGGCTGAAGAAGGCTGGAATGCCAGAAACCGGTCCTCTGAAGCTTGTTTCTGGTCCAGGGAAGACATGGCTTGGCAGTTCGGGCTGCACTGTTCCCATGAGGCACAGGGTCAGACTCATTTGCATATAGCCATGTCGGAACTGGGGTGGCAGAGTGGGCTAAAGAACGGTGATGGATTAAACCCAGATCTCTTGACTGGGTGTGAGTGTCTGATTGATTCAGAAGCTCCGTCCATCAGCAACCCCTTTTGTACCGCTTTTGGCCGCCATAAGTGTGGCAGGGTATACTCAGACGTGAGTCCCATGCACACTTTGCCACAGGATTGCCACCGATGCATCTCAGAGCCAACCCCAATCTCTGCGTTTTGCAAACAGCTGAAAACCTTTTTATTTCATCCGGCCTTACTAACTCCTCCTAGTCTCCCTTTTGGGGGTATCTTGCGGGTTCATGGTACTCTTAGCGCTTGGACGCCTCCGGGCAGCAATTCGCGCTCTATAAATTCACATCCTATCCTATCCTATCCTATTCAAGCAAGCCGGGCTGAAGAAGGCTGGAATGCCAGAAACCGGTCCTCTGAAGCTTGTTTCCGGTCCAGGGAAGACATGGCTTGGCAGGTCGGGCTGCACTGTTCCCAAGAGGCACAGGGTCAGACTGATTTGCATATAGCCATGTCTGAACTGGGGTGGCAGAGTGGGCTAAAGAACGGTGATGGATTAAACCCAGATCTCTTGACTGGGTGTGAGTGTCTGATTGATTCAGAAGCTCCGTCCATCACCAACCCCTTTTGTACCGCTTTTGGCCGCCATAAGTGTGGCAGGGTATACTCAGACGTGAGTCCCTTGCTCACTTTGCCACTGGATTCAAGCAAGCCGGGCTGAAGAAGGCTGGAATGCCAGAAACCGGTCCTCGGAAGCTTGTTTCCGGTCCAGGGAAGACATGGCTTGGCAGTTCGGGCTGCACTGTTCCCATGAGGCACAGGGTCAGACTGATTTGCATATAGCCATGTCTGAACTGGGGTGGCAGAGTGGGCTAAAGAACGGTGATGGATTAAACCCAGATCTCTTGACTGGGTGTGAGTGTCTGATTAATTCAGAAGCTCCGTCCATCACCAACCCCTTTTGTACCGCTTTTGGCCGCCATAAGTGTGGCAGGGTATACTCAGACGTGAGTCCCTTGCTCACTTTGCCACTGGATTCAAGCAAGACGGGCTGAAGAAGTCTGGAATGCCAGAAACCGGTCCTCGGAAGCTTGTTTCCGGTCCAGGGAAGACATGGCTTGGCAGTTCGGGCTGCACTGTTCCCATAAGGCACAGGGTCAGACTGATTTGCATATAGCCATGTCTGAACTGGGGTGGCAGAGTGGGCTAAAGAACGGTGATGGATTAAACCCAGATCTCTTGACTGGGTGTGAGTGTCTGATTGATTCAGAAGCTCCGTCCATCACCAACCCCTTTTGTACCGCTTTTGGCCGCCAAAAGTGTGGCAGGGTATACTCAGACGTGAGTCCCTTGCTCACTTTGCCACTGGATTCTAGCAACCCGGGCTGAAGAAGGCTGGAATGCCAGAAACCGGTCCTCGGAAGCTTGTTTCCGGTCCAGGGAAGACATGGCTTGGCAGTTCGGGCTGCACTGTTCCCATGAGGCACAGGGTCAGACTGATTTGCATATAGCCATGTCTGAACAGGGGTGGCAGAGTGGGCTAAAGAACGGTGATGGGTTAAACCCAGATCTCTTGACTGGGTGTGAGTGTCTGATTGATTCAGAAGCTCTGTCCATCACCAACCTCTTTTGTACCGCTTTTGGCCGCCATAGGTGTGGCAGGGTATACTCGGACGTGAGTCCCTTGCTCACTTTGCCACTGGATTCAAGCAAGCCGGGTTGAAGAAGGCTGGAATGCCAGAAACCGGTCCTCTGAAGCTTGTTTCCGGTCCAGGGAAGTCATGGCTTGGCAGGTCGGGCTGCACTGTTCCCATGAGGCACAGGGTCAGACTGATTTGCATATAGCCATGTCTGAACTGGGGTGGCAGAGTGGGCTAACGAACGGTGATGGATTAAACCCAGATCTCTTGACTGGGTGTGAGTGTCTGATTGATTCAGAAGCTCCGTCCATCACCAACCCCTTTTGTACCGCTTTTGGCCGCCTTAAGTGTGGCAGGGTATACTCAGACGTGAGTCCCTTGCTCACTTTGCCACTGGATTCATCAAGCCGGGCTGAAGAAGGCTGGAATGACAGAAACCGGTCCTCTGAAACTTGTTTCTGGTCCAGGGAAGACATGGCTTGGCAGTTCGGGCTGCACTGTTCCCATGAGGCACAGGGTCAGACTGATTTGCATATAGCCATGTCTGAACTGGGGTGGCAGAGTGGGCTAAAGAACGGTGATGGATTAAACTCAGATCTCTTGACTGGGTGTGAGTGTCTGATTGGTTCAGAAGCTCCGTCCATCACCAACCCCTTTTGTACCGCTTTTGGCCGCCATAAGTGTGGCAGGGTATACTCAGACGTGAGTCCCTTGCGCACTTTGCCACGGGATTGCCACCGATGCATCTCAGAGCCAACCCCAATCTCTCTGCGTTTCGCAAACAGCTGAAAACCTTTTTATTTCATCCGGCCTAACTAACTCCTCCTAGTCTCCCTTTTGGGGCTATCTTGCGGGTTCATGGTACTCTTAGCGCTTGGACGCCTCCAGGCAGCAATTCGCGCTCTATAAATTCACATCCTATCCTATCCTATCCTATTCAAGCAAGCCGGGCTGAAGAAGGCTGGAATTCCAGAAACCGATCCTCAGAAGCTTGTTTCCAGTCCAGGGAAGACATGGCTTGGCAGTTCGGGCTGCACTGTTCCCATGAGGCACAGGGTCAGACTGATTTGCATATAGCCATGTCTGAACTGGGGTGGCAGAGTGGGCTAAAGAACGGTGATGGATTAAACCCAGATCTCTTGACTGGGTGTGAGTGTCTGATTGATTCAGAAGCTCCCTCCATCACCAACCCCTTTTGTACCACTTTTGGCCGCCATAAGTGTGGCAGGGTATACTCAGACGTGAGTCCCTTGCTCACTTTGCCACTGGATTCTAGCAACTCGGGCTGAAGAAGGCTGGAATGCCAGAAACCGGTCCTCGGAAGCTTGTTTCCGGTCCAGGGAAGACATGGCTTGGCAGGTCGGGCTGCACTGTTCCCATGAGGCACAGGGTCAGACTGATTTGCATATAGCCATGTCTGAACTGGGGTGGCAGAGTGGGTTAAAGAACGGTGATGGATTAAACCCAGATCTCTTGACTGGGTGTGAGTGTCTGATTGATTCAGAAGCTCCCTCCATCACCAACCCCTTTTGTACCGCTTTTGGCCACCATAAGTGTGTCAGGGTATACTCAGACGTGAGTCCCTTGCTCACTTTGCCACTGGATTCAAGCAAGACGGGCTGAAGAAGGCTGGAATGCCAGAAACCGGTCCTCGGAAGCTTTTTTCCGGTCCAGGGAAGACATGGCTTGGCAATTTGGGCTGCACTGTTCCAATGAGGCACAGGGTCAGACTGATTTGCATATAGCCATGTCTGAACTGGGGTGGCAGGGTGGGCTAAAGAACGATGATAGATTAAACCCAGATCTCTTGACTGGGTGTGAGTGTCTGATTGATTCAGAAGCTCCGTCCATCACCAACCCCTTTTGTACCGCTTTTGGCCGCCATAAGTGTGGCAGGGTATACTCAGACGTGAGTCCCTTGCTCACTTTGCCACTGGATTCAAGCAAGACGGGCTGAAGAAGTCTGGAATGCCAGAAACCGGTCCTCGGAAGCTTTTTTCCGGTCCAGGGAAGACATGGCTTGGCAGTTCGGGCTGCACTGTTCCCATGAGGCACAGGGTCAGACTGATTTGCATATTGCCATGTCTGAACTGGGGTGGCAGAGTGGGCTAAAGAACGGTGATGGATTAAACCCAGATCTCTTGACTGGGTGTGAGTGTCTGATTGATTCAGAAGCTCCGTCCATCACCAACCCCTTTTGTACCGCTTTTGGCCGCCATAAGTGTGGCAGGGTATACTCAGACGTGAGTCCCTTGCTCACTTTGCCACTGGATTCATCAAGCCGGGCTGAAGAAGGCTGGAATGCCAGAAACCGGTCCTCTGAAACTTGTTTCTGGTCTAGGGAAGACATGGCTTGGCAGTTCGGGCTGCACTGTTCCCATGAGGCACAGGGTCAGACTGATTTGCATATAGCCATGTCTGAACTGGGGTGGTAGAGTGGGCTAAAGAACGGTGATGGATTAAACCCAGATCTCTTGACTGGGTGTGAGTGTCTGATTGATTCAGAAGCTCCGTCCATCAGCAACCCCTTTTGTACCGCTTTTGGCCGCCATAAGTGTGGCAGGGTATACTCAGACGTGAGTCCCTTGCACACTTTGCCACGGGATTGCCACCGATGCATCTCAGAGCCAAGCCCAATCTCTCTGCGTTTCGCAAACAGCTGAAAACCTTTTTATTTCATCCGGCCTAACTAACTCCTCCTAGTCTCCCTTTTGGGGCTATCTTGCGGGTTCATGGTACTCTCAGCGCTTGGACGCCTCCGGGCAGCAATTCGCGCTCTATAAATTCACATCCTATCCTATCCCATCCTATTCAAGCAAGCCGGGCTGAAGAAGGCTGGAATTCCAGAAACCGATCCTCAGAAGCTTGTTTCCAGTCCAGGGAAGACATGGCTTGGCAGTTCGGGCTGCACTGTTCCCATGAGGCACAGGGTCAGACTGATTTGAATATAGCCATGTCTGAACTGGGGTGGCAGAGTGGGCTAAAGAACGGTGATGGATTAAACCCAGATCTCTTGACTGGGTGTGAGTGTCTGATTGATTCAGAAGCTCCCTCCATCACAAACCACTTTTGTACCGCTTTTGGCCGCCATAAGTGTGGCAGGGTATACTCAGACGTGAGTCCCTTGCTCACTTTGCCACTGGATTCTAGCAACCGGAGCTGAAGAAGGCTGGAATGCCAGAAACCGGTCCTCGGAAACTTGTTTCCGGTCCAGTGAAGACATGGCTTGGCAGGTCGGGCTGCACTGTTCCCATGAGGCACAGGGTCAGACTGATTTGCATATAGCCATGTCTGAACTGGGGTGGCAGAGTGGGTTAAAGAACGGTGATGGATTAAACCCAGATCTCTTGACTGGGTGTGAGTGTCTGATTGATTCAGAAGCTCCGTCCATCACCAACCCCTTTTGTACCGCTTTTGGCCGCCAAAAGTGTGGCAGGGTATACTCAGACGTGGGTCCCTTGCTCACTTTGCCACTGGATTCAAGCAAGACGGGCTGAAGAAGGCTGGAATGCCAGAAACCGGTCCTCAGAAGCTTTTTTCCGGTCCAGGGAAGACATGGCTTGGCAGTTCGGGCTGCACTGTTCCCATGAGGCACAGGGTCAGACTGATTTGCATATAGCCATGTCTGAACTGGGGTGGCAGAGTGGGCTAAAGAACGGTGATGGATTAAACCCGGATCTCTTGACTGGGTGTGAGTGCCTGATTGATTCAGAAGCTCCGTCCATCACCAACCCCTTTTGTACCACTTTGGGCCGACATAAGTGTGGCAGGGTATACTCAGACGTGAGTCCCTTGCTCACTTTGCCACTGGATTCAAGCAAGCCGGGCTGAAGAAGGCTAGAATGCCAGAAACCGGTCCTCAGAAGCTTGTTTCCGGTCCAGGGAAGACATGGCTTGGCAATTCGGGCTGCACTGTTCCAATGAGGCACAGGGTCAGACTGATTTGCATATAGCCATGTCTGAACTGGGGTGGCAGGGTGGGCTAAAGAACGGTGATGGATTAAACCCAGATCTCTTGACTGAGTGTGAGTGTCTGATTGATTCAGAAGCTCCGTCCATCACCAACCCCTTTTGTACCGCTTTTGGCCGCCATAAGTGTGGCAGGGTATACTCAGACGTGAGTCCCTTGTTCACTTTGCCACTGGATTCAAGCAAGATGGGCTGAAGAAGTCTGGAATGCCAGAAACCGGTCCTCTGAAGCTTTTTTCCGGTCAAGGGAAGACATGGCTTGGCAGTTCGGGCTGCACTGTTCCCATGAGGCACAGGGTCAGACTGATTTGCATATAGCCATGTCTGAACTGGGGTGGCAGAGTGGGCTAAAGAACGGTGATGGATTAAACCCAGATCTCTTGACTGGGTGTGAGTGTCTGATTGATTCAGAAGCTCTGTCCATCACCAACCCCTTTTGTACCGCTTTTGGCCGCCATAAGTGTGGCAGGGTATACTCAGACGTGAGTCCCTTGCTCACTTTGCCACTGGATTCTAGCAACCCGGGCTGAAGAAGGCTGGAATGCCAGAAACCGGTCCTCGGAAGCTTGTTTCTGGTCCAGGGAAGACATGGCTTGGCAGTTCGGGCTGCACTGTTCCCATGAGGCACAGGGTCAGACTGATTTGCATATAGCCATGTCTGAACAGGGGTGGCAGAGTGGGCTAAAGAACGGTGATGGGTTAAACCCAGATCTCTTGACTGGGTGTGAGTGTCTGATTGATTCAGAAGCTCCGTCCATCACCAACCTCTTTTGTTTCTCTTTTGGCCGCCATAAGTGTGGCAGGGTATACTCGGACGTGAGTCCCTTGCTCACTTTGCCACTGGATTCAAGCAAGCCGGGTTGAAGAAGGCTGGAATGCCAGAAACCGGTCCTCTGAAGCTTGTTTCCGGTCCAGGGAAGTCATGGCTTGGCAGGTCGGGCTGCACTGTTCCCATGAGGCACAGGGTCAGACTGATTTGCATATAGCCATGTCTGAACTGGGGTGGCAGAGTGGGCTAACGAACGGTGATGGATTAAACCCAGATCTCTTGACTGGGTGTGAGTGTCTGATTGATTCAGAAGCTCCGTCCATCACCAACCCCTTTTGTACCACTTTTGGCCGCCATAAGTGTGGCAGGGTATACTCAGACATGAGTCCCTTGCTCATTTTGCCACTGGATTCAAGCAAGCCGGGCTGAAGAAGGCTGGAATGCCAGAAACCGATCCTCGGAAGCTTGTTTCCGGTCCAGGGAAGACATGGCTTGGCAGTTCGGGCTGTACTGTTCCCATGAGGCACAGGGTCTGACTGATTTGCATATAGCCATGTCTGAACTGGGGTGGCAGAGTGGGCTAAAGAACGGTGATGGATTAAACCCAGATCTCTTGACTGGGTGTGAGTGTCTGATTGATTCAGAAGCTCCGTCCATCACCAACCCCTTTTGTACCGCTTTTGGCCGCCATAAGTGTGGCAGGGTATACTCAGACGTGAGTCCCTTGCTCACTTTGCCACTGGATTCAAGCAAGCCGGGCTGAAGAACGCTGGAATGCCAGAAACTGGTTTTTGGAAGCTTGTTTCAGGTCCAGGGAAGACATGGCCTTCGACACTGTCTGCCATCGTACCCTAGTACAACGCCTCAGCAACGTCGGAGTCAGGGAGAAGGCACTGGAGTGGATCATCTCCTTCCTCGCCGGAAGGACACAGAGGGTCCGCCTCCCTCCGTTCAGATCTGAAGCCACCGAAGTCATCTGCGGCGTCCCTCAAGGCTCCTCGCTCAGTCCAACCCTCTTCAACATCTACATGAGCCCCCTCGCAGACATCGCACGCCAGCACCACCTCAACATCATCTCCTACGCCGACGACACCCAGCTGATCCTCTCCCTTACCAACGACCCCGCCACCGCCAGAGCCAACCTTCACGAAGGGATGAAAGAGGTAGCCGAATGGATGAAGAACAGCCGCCTGAAACTGAACTCAGATAAGACGGAAGTCCTCATCCTGGGATCCTCACCCGCCGCTTGGGACGACTCCTGGTGGCCCCCCGCCCTAGGCAGCGCACCCAAACCAACAGACCACGCACGCAACCTGGGCTTCATCCTGGACTCCTCCCTCTCCATGACCAGACGAGTCAACGCGGTCTCCTCGTCGTGCTTCAACATCCTGCGCATGCTACGTAAGATCTTCCGGTGGATCCCCACCGAGACCAGGAAGACGGTCACCCAGGCCCTCGTCACCAGCCGTCGGGAGTACGGCAACACCCTCTACGCCGGAACCACCGCCAAACTCCAGAAGAGACTCCAGCGGATCCAGAACGCCTCAGCACGACTCATCCTGGACATCCCCCATTGCAGCCACATCTCCGGACACCTGAGGGATCTGCATTGGCTCCCCGTCAACAAGAGAATCACCTTCCGTCTCCTCACCCACGCACACAAAGCCCTACACAGCCAAGGCCCAGGATACCTCAACAGCCGCCTCAACTTCTACGCTTCCAAACGCCAGCTTCGATCGACCAGCCACGCCCTCGCCGCTGTCCCCCGCATCCGAAGAGCCACCACAGGAGGACGGTCCTTCTCCTACCTGGCCGCCAAGACTTGGAACTCCCTCCCGACCCACCTCCGCCTGACCCAGGACCACCTCGCCTTCAGGAAGCAACTCAAGACCTGGTTGTTCGAGCAGTAGCAGATCCCCCCCCCCCAGCGCCTTGAGACCCTCTGGGTAAGTAGTGCGCTATATAAATGCAATGATTGATTGATTGATTGGCTTGGCAGTTCGGGCTGCACTGTTCCCATGAGGCACAGGGTCAGACTGATTTGCATATAGCCATGTCTGAACTGGGGTGGCAGAGTGGGCTAAAGAACGGTGATGGATTAAACCCAGATCTCTTGCCTGGGTGTGAGTGTCTGATTGATTCAGAAGCTCCGTCCACCACCAACCCCTTTTGTACCACTTTTGGCCGCCATAAGTGTGGCAGGGCATACTCAGACGTGAGTCCCTTGCTAACTTTGCTACTGGATTCAAGCAAGCCGGGCTGAAGAAGGCTGTAATGCCAGAAACCGGTCCTCGGAAGCTTGTTTCCGGTCCAGGGAAGACATGGCTTGGCAGGTCGGGCTGCACTGTTCCCATGAGGCACAGGGTCAGACTGATTTGCATATAGCCATGTCTGAACTGGGGTGGCAGAGTGGGCTAAAGAACGATGATGGATTAAACCCAGATCTCTTGACTGGGTGTGAGTGTCTGATTGATTCAGAAGATCCGTCCATCACCAACCCCTTTTGTACCGCTTTTGGCTGCCATAAGTATGGCAGGGTATACACAGACGTGAGTCCCTTGCTCACTTTGCCCCTGGATTCAAGCAAGCCGGGCTGAAAAAGGCTGGAATGCCAGAAACCGGTCCTCGGTAGCTTTTTTCAGGTCCAGGGAAGACATGGCTTGGCAGTTCGGGCTGCACTGTTCCCATGAGGCACAGGGTCAGACTGGTTTGCATATAGCCATGTCTGAACTGGGGTGGCAGAGTGGGCTAAAGACCGGTGATGGATTAAACCCAGATCTCTTGACTGGGTGTGAGTGTCTGATTGATTCAGAAGCTCCCTCCATCACCAACCCCTTTTGTACCGCTTTTGGCCACCATAAGTGTGTCAGGGTATAATCAGACGTGAGTC
This sequence comes from Lissotriton vulgaris, assembly GCF_964263255.1. Classification (NCBI taxonomy): domain Eukaryota; kingdom Metazoa; phylum Chordata; class Amphibia; order Caudata; family Salamandridae; genus Lissotriton; species Lissotriton vulgaris. The sequence continues at coordinate 999,599 of NW_028252623.1, read as the reverse complement.
CCTTGCTCACTTTGCCACTGGATTCAAGCAAGACGGGCTGAAGAAGGCTGGAATGCCAGAAACCGGTCCTCGGAAGCTTTTTTCCGGTCCAGGGAAGACATGGCTTGGCAGTTCGGGCTGCACTGTTCCCATGAGGCACAGGGTCAGACTGATTTGCATATAGCCATGTCTGAACTGGGGTGGCAGAGTGGGCTAAAGAACGGTGATGGATTAAACCCAGATCTCTTGACTGGGTGTGAGTGTCTGATTGATTCAGAAGCTCCGTCCACCACCAACCCCTTTTGTACCACTTTTGGCCGACATAAGTGTGGCAGGGTATACTCAGACGTGAGTCCCTTGCTCACTTTGCCACTGGATTCAAGCAAGCCGGGCTGAAGAAGGCTGGAATGCCAGAAACCGGTCCTCGGAAGCTTGTTTCCGGTCCAGGGAAGACATGGCTTGGCAATTTGGGCTGCACTGTTCCAATGAGGCACAGGGTCAGACTGATTTGCATATAGCCATGTCTGAACTGGGGTGGCAGAGTGGGCTAAAGAACGGTGATGGATTAAACCCAGATCTCTTGACTGGGTGTGAGTGTCTGATTGATTCAGAAGCTCCGTCCATCACCAACCCCTATTGTACCGCTTTTGGCCGCCATAAGTGTGGCAGGGTATACTCAGACGTGAGTCCCTTGCTCACTTTGCCACTGGATTCATCAAGCCGGGCTGAAGACGGCTGGAATGCCAGAAACCGGTCCTCTGAAACTTGTTTCTGGTCTAGGGAAGACATGGCTTGGCAGTTCGGGCTGCACTGTTCCCATGAGGCACAGGGTCAGACTGATTTGCATATAGCCATGTCTGAACTGGGGTGGCAGAGTGGGCTAAAGAACGGTGATGGATTAAACCCAGATCTCTTGACTGGGTGTGAGTGTCTGATTGATTCAGAAGCTCCGTCCATCACCAACCCCTTTTGTACCGCTTTTGGCCGCCATAAGTGTGGCAGGGTATACTCAGACGTGAGTCCCTTGCACACTTTGCCACGGGATTGCCACCGATGCATCTCAGAGCCAACCCCAATCTCTCTGCGTTTCGCTAACAGCTGAAAACCTTTTTATTTCATCCGGCCTAACTAATTCCTCCTAGTCTCCCTTTTGGGGCTATCTTGCGGGTTCATGGTACTCTTAGCGCTTGGACGCCTCCGGGCAGCAATTCGCGCTCTATAAATTCACATCCTATCCTATCCTATCCTATTCAAGCAAGCCGGGCTGAAGAAGGCTGGAATTCCAGAAACCGATCCTCAGAAGCTTGTTTCCAGTCCAGGGAAGACATGGCTTGGCAGTTCGGGCTGCACTGTTCCCATGAGGCACAGGGTCAGACTGATTTGCATATAGCCATGTCTGAACTGGGGTGGCAGAGTGGGCTAAAGAACGGTGATGGATTAAACCCAGATCTCTTGACTGGGTGTGAGTGTCTGATTGATTCAGAAGCTCCCTCCATCACCAACCCCTTTTGTACCGCTTTTGGCCGCCATAAGTGTGGCAGGGTATACTCAGACGTGAGTCCCTTGCTCACTTTGCCACTGGATTCTAGCAACCCGGGCTGAAGAAGGCTGGAATGCCAGAAACCGGTCCTCGGAAGCTTGTTTCCGGTCCAGTGAAGACATGGCTTGGCAGGTCGGGCTGCACTGTTCCCATGAGGCACAGGGTCAGACTGATTTGCATATAGCCATGTCTGAACTGGGGTGGCAGAGTGGGTTAAAGAACGGTGATGGATTAAACCCAGATCTCTTGACTGGGTGTGAGTGTCTGATTGATTCAGAAGCTCCGTCCATCACCAACCCCTTTTGTACCGCTTTTGGCCACCATAAGTGTGTCAGGGTATACTCAGACGTGAGTCCCTTGCTCACTTTGCCACTGGATTCAAGCAAGACGGGCTGAAGAAGGCTGGAATGCCAGAAACTGGTCCTCTGAAGCTTTTTTCCGGTCCAGGGAAGACATGGCTTGGCAGTTCGGGCTGCACTGTTCCCATGAGGCACAGGGTCAGACTGATTTGCATATAGCCATGTCTGAACTGGGGTGGCAGAGTGGGCTAAAGAACGGTGATGGATTAAACCCAGATCTCTTGACTGGGTGTGAGTGTCTGATTGATTCAGAAGCTCCGTCCATCACCAACCCCTTTTGTACCACTTTTGGCCGACATAAGTGTGGCAGGGTATACTCAGACGTGAGTCCCTTGCTCACTTTGCCACTGGATTCAAGCAAGCCGGGCTGAAGAAGGCAGGAATGCCAGAAACCGGTCCTCAGAAGCTTGTTTCCGGTCCAGGGAAGACATGGCTTGGCAATTCGGGCTGCACTGTTCCAATGAGGCACAGGGTCAGACTGATTTATTTGCATATAGCCATGTCTGAACTGGGGTGGCAGGGTGGGCTAAAGAACGGTGATGGATTAAACCCAGATCTCTTGACTGGGTGTGAGTGTCTGATTGATTCAGAAGCTCCGTCCATCACCAACCCCTTTTGTACCGCTTTTGGCCGCCATAAGTGTGGCAGGGTATACTCAGACGTGAGTCCCTTGCTCACTTTGCCACTGGATTCTAGCAACCCGGGCTGAAGAAGGCTGGAATGCCAGAAAACGGTCCTCGGAAGCTTGTTTCTGGTCCAGGGAAGACATGGCTTGGCAGTTCGGGCTGCACTGTTCCCATGAGGCACAGGGTCAGACTGATTTGCATATAGCCATGTCTGAACAGGGGTGGCAGAGTGGGCTAAAGAACGGTGATGGGTTAAACCCAGATCTCTTGACTGGGTGTGAGTGTCTGATTGATTCAGAAGCTCCGTCCATCACCAACCTCTTTTGTTTCGCTTTTGGCCGCCATAAGTGTGGCAGGGTATACTCGGACGTGAGTCCCTTGCTCACTTTGCCACTGGATTCAAGCAAGCCGGGTTGAAGAAGGCTGGAATGCCAGAAACCGGTCCTCTGAAGCTTGTTTCCGGTCCAGGGAAGTCATGGCTTGGCAGGTCGGGCTGCACTGTTCCCATGAGGCACAGGGTCAGACTGATTTGCACATAGCCATGTCTGAACTGGGGTGGCAGAGTGGGCTAACGAACGGTGATGGATTAAACCCAGATCTCTTGACTGGGTGTGAGTGTCTGATTGATTCAGAAGCTCCGTCCATCACCAACCCCTTTTGTACCACTTTTGGCCGCCATAAGTGTGGCAGGGTATACTCAGACGTGAGTCCCTTGCTCATTTTGCCACTGGATTCAAGCAAGCCGGGCTGCAGAAGGCTGGAATGCCAGAAACCGATCCTCGGAAGCTTGCTTCCGGTCCAGGGAAGACATGGCTTGGCAGTTCGGGCTGTACCGTTCCCATGAGGCACAGGGTCAGACTGATTTGCATATAGCCATGTCTGAACTGGGGTGGCAGAGTGGGCTAAAGAACGGTGATGGATTAAACCCAGATCTCTTGACTGGGTGTGAGTGTCTGATTGATTCAGAAGCTCCGTCCATCACCAACCCCTTTTGTACCGCTTTTGGCCGCCATAAGTGTGGCAGGGTATACTCAGACGTGAGTCCCTTGCTCACTTTGCCACTGGATTCAAGCAAGCCGGGCTGAAGAACGCTGGAATGCCAGTAACCGGTTTTTGGAAGCTTGTTTCAGGTCCAGGGAAGACATGGCCTTCGACATTGTCTGCCATCGTACCCTAGTACAACGCCTCAGCAACGTCGGAGTCAGGGAGAAGGCGCTGGAGTGGATCATCTCCTTCCTCGCCGGAAGGACACAGAGGGTCCGCCTCCCTCCGTTCAGATCTGAAGCCACCGAAGTCATCTGCGGCGTCCCTCAAGGCTCCTCGCTCAGTCCAACCCTCTTCAACATCTACATGAGCCCCCTCGCAGACATCGCACACCAGCACCACCTCAACATCATCTCCTACGCCGACGACACCCAGCTGATCCTCTCCCTTACCAACGACCCCGCCACCGCCAGAGCCAACCTTCACGAAGGGATGAAAGAGGTAGCCGAATGGATGAAGAACAGCCGCCTGAAACTGAACTCAGATAAGACGGAAGTCCTCATCCTGGGATCCTCACCCGCCGCTTGGGACGACTCCTGGTGGCCCCCCGCCCTAGGCAGCGCACCCAAACCAACAGACCACGCACGCAACCTGGGCTTCATCCTGGACTCCTCCCTCTCCATGACCAGACGAGTCAACGCGGTCTCCTCGTCGTGCTTCAACATCCTGCGCATGCTACGTAAGATCTTCCGGTGGATCCCCACCGAGACCAGGAAGACGGTCACCCAGGCCCTCGTCACCAGCCGTCGGGAGTACGGCAACACCCTCTACGCCGGAACCACCGCCAAACTCCAGAAGAGACTCCAGCGGATCCAGAACGCCTCAGCACGACTCATCCTGGACATCCCCCGTTGCAGCCACATCTCCGGACACCTGAGGGATCTGCATTGGCTCCCGGTCAACAAGAGAATCACCTTCCGTCTCCTCACCCACGCACACAAAGCCCTACATAGCCAAGGCCCAGGATACCTCAACAGCCGCCTCAACTTCTACGCTCCCAAACGCCAGCTTCGATCGACCAGCCACGCCCTCGCCGCTGTCCCCCACATCCGAAGAGCCACCACAGGAGGACGGTCCTTCTCCTACCTGGCCGCCAAGACTTGGAACTCCCTCCCGACCCACCTCCGCCTGACCCAGGACCACCTCGCCTTCAGGAAGCAACTCAAGACCTGGTTGTTCGAGCAGTAGCAGATCCCCCCCCAGCGCCTTGAGACCCTCTGGGTAAGTAGTGTGCTATATATATGCAATGATTGATTGATTGATTGGCTTGGCAGTTCGGGCTGCACTGTTCCCATGAGGCACAGGGTCAGACTGATTTGCATATAGCCATGTCTGAACTGGGGTGGCAGAGTGGGCTAAAGAACGGTGATGGATTAAACCCAGATCTCTTGCCTGGGTGTGAGTGTCTGATTGATTCAGAAGCTCCGTCCACCACCAACCCCTTTTGTACCACTTTTGGCCGCCATAAGTGTGGCAGGGCATACTCAGACGTGAGTCCCTTGCTCACTTTGCCCCTGGATTCAAGCAAGCCGGGCTGAAAAAGGCTGGAATGCCAGAAACCGGTCCTCGGTAGCTTTTTTCAGGTCCAGGGAAGACATGGCTTGGCAGTTCGGGCTGCACTGTTCCCATGAGGCACAGGGTCAGACTGATTTGCATATAGCCATGTCTGAACTGGGGTGGCAGAGTGGGCTAAAGACCGGTGATGGATTAAACCCAGATCTCTTGACTGGGTGTGAGTGTCTGATTGATTCAGAAGCTCCGTCCATCACCAACCCCTTTTGTACCGCTTTTGGCCGACATAAGTGTGGCAGGGTATACTCAGACGTGAGTCCCTTGCTCACTTTGCCACTGGATTCAAGCAAGCCGGGCTGAAGAAGGCTGGAATGCCAGAAACCGGTCCTCGGAAGCTTGTTTCCGGTCCAGGGAAGACATGGCTTGACAATTCGGGCTGCACTGTTCCAATGAGGCACAGGGTCAGACTGATTTGCATATAGCCATGTCTGAACTGGGGTGGCAGAGTGGGCTAAAGAACGGTGATGGATTAAACCCAGATCTCTTGACTGGGTGTGAGTGTCCGATTGATTCAGAAGCTTTGTCCATCACCAACCCCTTTTGTACCGCTTTTGGCCGCCATAAGTGTGGCAGGGTATACTCAGACATGAGTCCCTTGCTCACTTTGCCACTGGATTCAAGCAAGACGGGCTGAAGAAGCCTGGAATGCCAGAAACCGGTCCTCGGAAGCTTGTTTCCGGTCCAGGGAAGACATGGCTTGGCAGTTCGGGCTGCACTGTTCCCATGAGGCACAGGTTCAGACTGATTTGCATATAGCCATGTATGAACTGGGGTGGCAGAGTGGGCTAAAGAATGGTGATGGATTAAACCCAGATCTCTTGACTGGGTGTGAGTGTCTGATTGATTCAGAAGCTCCGTTCATCACCACCCCCTTTTGTACCGCAACTGGGAGCACTGGCGATGGTCGAGGCCTTTCGAGAGGCGGCGAACAAGATTGACACGGACTCGGACACGGACACGGACTCGGAGGATAGTACGATCCACTCTGATTCGGATCATAGCGCTGTCCTTTTCCCCACAATTACACCCAGAACTGCTGATGATCTTGTAGATAATTGAGAACAATGTTGGACCTGCGGATTGGTAGGGTGTTAAAATATCGATTACAAAAATATAGCTAACATAAATATCGTTGTAAAAATATCGTTTACAAAAATATCGACACCCTATACTTAAACAGGTAAGTACATAAATATCGACTCCAAAATATCGTTGTAATTAATATAGATGTAAAAAATATCGACTTTTTAAAATAATTAAAATTACATTAAATAATAAATAAATATAAGTACTATTAACAAAATACATTACATTACTTTTATTTTTTAACTATTTCAAAAAAAATTACTACACTTTTTAATTATAAACTTAATAAATGTGGACATATACATTGATTTTACACATTACTTTATATAACAACAATAATACATACATATAATTAAAATACCCCTTTACCCAAAAACCCAAAACTGACCCTGAACCCTAAAAATACCCCTTTACCCAGGAACTGAAAACTGACCCTGAACCCTAAAAATACCCCTTTACCCAAGAACTGAAAACTGACCCTGAACCCTAAAAATACCCCTTTACCCAAAAACTGAAAACTGACCCTGAACCCTAAAAATACCCCTTTACCCAAAAACTGAAAACTGACCCTGAACCCTAAAAATACCCCTTTACCCAAAAACTGAAAACTGACCCTGAACCCTAAAAATACCCCTTTACCCAAGAACTGAAAACTGACCCTGAACCCTAAAAATATCCCTTTACCCAAAACTGAAAACTGACCCTGAACCCTAAAAATACCCCTTTACCCAAAAACTGAAAACTGACCCTGAACCCTAAAAATACCCCTTTACCCAAAAACTGAAAACTGACCCTGAACCCTAAAAATACCCCTTTACCCAAAAACTGAAAACTGACCCTGAACCCTAAAAATACCCCTTTACCCCAAAACTGAAAACTGACCCTGAACCCTAAAAATACCCCTTTACCCAAAAACTGAAAACTGACCCTGAACCCTAAAAATACCACTTTACCCAAAAACTGAAAACTGTCCCTGAACCCTAAAAATACCCCTTTACCCAAAAACATTTTCACTAAAAAAATCCTGTACACACACCTAAAATTAATTTAAAAACTTAACATAATTAATTACATAATTATTATTCAATTAACTAATTGAAATTAATTAACTATTATTTATTACGCTATTTATATTCATTTAAAACATTAATTAATGTATTATTTCATTATATTTAAATTACTTCCCACCCTACTCCCCTATAAACCCACAACCCGCTACGGAACTATTAATACTAAATTCAACTGAAAATACATTATTAAATAATAATATACTACTAAAAATACTACTTTGACTACAAATATTCATTAAAAACACTACATTACTTATAATTATTTAAAAAACGATATTATTGTAAACTATGTTTTTGTAAACGATATTTATTGCAACTATATTAATGTTAACGATATTACTTACCTGTCTGTCGATATTCTGGTCAGACGATATTTTTGTCATCGATATTTCTTCCTGTAGATATTTTTGCAGCGATATTTAGGTTAGTCGATATTTTTACGACGATATTCCTGCTCTGTACCCTGCGGGATATGGACTCATGACAGCAACATAAAGAGTATCCTTTTTATTTGTAAATGGCACTAGCCGCCATAGCTCATCTCCTTGTTGTGCTTCCCCAGATTTAATGCTCTGTTACTTCGGATGTATTTGGGATGTGTTGTGGGGGAATCGTACACTTGGTACCTACCTTCTCTGGGAGCTGGGGGGGATGTTGATTTAAGGCGGAGCCTGCATCCAACATGGCTGCTCACATATCCTGTCTCCCTCCCCCATTCCCCCCCCCTCTCCTATGTTAAGGGCTGTCATACATCCTGGTACCCCGGGATGACCTGCCGTTGAACAATCGGAGCTAGCCATGAACTATGACTTGATGGTGTTAAAGGTCAGCCACCCCCCCCCCCCCATTGGCGTATGCACCATGTTCTGGACTGATTTGTTGGTGTACTTCCTGTTGGCCCCAGCAGTGTTTCGATGCTGTGCTGAGTTTGGTTGGAGTTTTTCTATGGTTTCAGGGTATAGGGACTCCTGGTCGCTACGAGCGGTGGACACGTCGTCTGGCATATTGGTTACTTTATATGAGACTAGCAGCCCGTCCCAACGTTGTCCGGGTATGAATTGCTGCCGGCCAGTAGTATATTGTTTTGTAGGATTTCGTTTTGATAGCATTTCTTATCTGTGACAGGCCGGTGAAACGCTCCGATTCACAGTGCAATGCTGATGCACTTAAGAGTGCGCGTTCAGTAGTGTGTGAACTCGAGTTTCCCTACTTTATTTTCCCTTGCAATATTATATAGCGCAAACTCGACAACATGACATGAGCACAATTTACATTACAGAAGAACAAATTCATTTGTGGTAGGCACGGGGAGACAAAGCGATTTGCCTGGAATCACAGGATGTTGAGCTGATGCCGAGATTCAAACGTAGCTCCCCAGCTCTAAAGTTCGCAATTCTAGAACTTCTTGTGGGAGGTGTGTCTAAAAGTGTATGTCGGTGCTGGCCATCAATGAGCGAGAACTGTGATTTTTCAAATCGGTGGTGAAAAAATATGAGTATGTTGCTGAAGATGTGGGCCGCCGTGCCACCAATGTACTTACCGGGGGAGGGTAAACACCCATTATTCCGCAACTTTCTTTCTGCATACCATCACTGCGCATACTTTCATTACGAAAGTACCATGACTCCGCAATGCCATTATAACACATGGCATTACATTTTATAAGCTTTTACCATGCATACATTTACAACGAAATTTGTTGTAAATGCATGAATGGTAAAAGCATGTTTTTTTTAATGTTTCGATAAGGTAGGTATGGGTATAGGGGTACATGTTTTGGAGTACTGAGGTATATGTTTTGGGGTGTTTGGGTATTTTAAGGGTTCAGATATAGTTTTGGGTTATGGGGTACAGGGGTAGTTTTAGGGTTTAGGGCTAGGTTTGGGTTTTGGGGTACAGGTGTACAGGTGTATTTTTAGGGTTCAGGGGTAGGTTTGGGTTTTGGGATACAGGGGTATTTTAAGGGTTCAGGGTTAGGTTTGGGTTTTGGGGTACAGGGGTATTTTTTAGGGTTCAGGGCTAGGTTTGGGTTTTGGGGTACAGGGGTATTTTAGGGTTCAGGGGTATGTTTGGGTTTTGGGGTACAGGGTTATTTTTATGGTTCAGGGGTAGGTTTGGGTTTTGGGATACAGGGGTATTTTAGGGTTCAGGGGTAGGTTTGGGTTTTGGGGTACAGGGGTATTTTTAGGGTTCAGGGCTAGGTTTGGGGTATGGGGTACAGAGGTATTTTTAGGGTTCAGGGGTAGGTTTGGGTTTTGAGGTACAGGGGTATTTATAGGGTTCAGGGCTAGGTTTGGGTTTTGGGGTACAGGGTTATTTTTAGGGTTTAGGGATAGGTTTGGGTTTTGGGGTACAGGGGTATTTTAGGGTTCAGGGGTATGTTTGGGTTTTGGGGTACAGGGTTATTTTTATGGTTCAGGGGTAGGTTTGGGTTTTGGGATACAGGGGTATTTTAGGGTTCAGGGGTAGGTTTGGGTTTTGGGGTACAGGGGTATTTTTAGGGTTCAGGGCTAGGTTTGGGGTATGGGGTACAGAGGTATTTTTAGGGTTCAGGGGTAGGTTTGGGTTTTGAGGTACAGGGGTATTTATAGGGTTCAGGGCTAGGTTTGGGTTTTGGGGTACAGGGTTATTTTTAGGGTTTAGGGATAGGTTTGGGTTTTGGGCTACAGGATATATTTATAGGGTTAAGATGGGTTAGTGTTTAAGGGTGTTGGGGTATTTTAAGGAGTAAGGGTGGGTTATGATTATAGGGGGCAGGGGTATTTAAAGGGAGCAGGGTGGACACCCGGAGCTGGAATGTACAGAACCTGGGAAGAAAAAACAATGAAATATTGGGCACAACGCTCGCTTTTTTTCCGTAATCCCGTGCCCGCACACGCTCACGCCCCCAGCACACGCCCACAGCACACGATATGAGACATGGCACAAAGGGCGGAACGTACCACACGCCCCCAGCGTTTGTCACGCCCCCAGCACATGCCCACAGCACAACACAGACACGCCCACAAGGGACTACTTTGCTGGCACAGTTCTTTTACCTTTAAATGTATATGGTGGGCGTCTGCATAGCCTATGTCCTTCTGCTGCAACTGCCCTTTCCAACACTGTATTGGGTGTTGTGATTGGTGCTGTGGTTCCTGAGATTACCCGCCTCAAAGATTTGGGCTCTCTCTTTATTATATTAGTATGGATAAGAGATACACATGGCTGAGTCTACAGGGACATACCAATTTCTCACCTGGAATGTGCGAGGGTTTGGGGCTATCCAAAAGCGTCACAGAATACACGCGTTCCTCCTCCGACACCGTACACAGATTGCATTCATACAGGAATCCCATCTGACTGTCATGGAGTCGCAGAAATTGAGAAAGAAATGGAGAGGCATGGTCTATTCTACCACATACTCTGCCTTCTCCAGGGGCGCTACTATATGGGTTCGTCACGGGGTACCATTTGAAGAAGTGGAGGGAAAGGTAGATGACCAGGGCAGATATATCTTAGGTAAAGGTACACTAGATGGGAGACAAATTGTCCTGGGAAGTATATACGCGCCGAATTGTGACCAGGATCAGTTTTTAACTAAATGGGTTTGGCACTATCAGACTGGGTGGAGATACCCTGGGTGTTGGGCGGAGACTGGAATGCGGTATTGAATGTAGATATGGACAGATCTCATCCCCCCCCTGCAGGCTTCTGGAGTTACCAAACTGGCCGACCTCTTTGTTACCTGGGCGGCAGGCTGGGGATTATTAGACGAATGGCGAGAGTTACATCCCACCCATAAGGAATACTCATTTTATTCCCATTTACACAACCTACACACTAGTATTGACCGGTTCCTATGCTCAAGGTTGTTAATCCCTAATGTAGAGGCATCTGAATACTTGGCAAAAACGTTCTCCAACCACAGACCCTTAACTGTTACACTTCATTGGGGCAGGGTTCCGACTCCGGTTCCCATCTGGAAACTTCATCCTTCTTAATTGGAAGACCCCCCCTTTTGGGCATCCTTGTCTGACGCCCTTACGGAATATTTTAGATTTAATTGGGATTCTACCTCTTCGAACCTGGTGGTCTGGGATGCTATGAAGGTCGTGTTCAGGAGGGCAGCTATAGGGCAACTAGTGGGGGCAAGACAAGAAGTCCATAAGAAACTCTGTGAGGTAGAGGATAAATTGAATACCCTGGAGCGAGAGGATAGTAATGACCCGGGTAAAAGAGGTGACCTACAGGTGGGATACATTGACCACCCTGAGCTTTTGGAAACCTTACGGTTGTTTGACTATAAAGAATATTTACGTAAACAACACACAGAAGCTGATAAATCTGGCGCACTCTTGGCCAGGCTGGTCCGAGATCGGCCAGATCCGCCGACTATAACACAAATACGTGATACGACGGGTACCCTGGTATGTACCCAGGCAGAGATAAATCATGCCTTTTACGCTCATTTGAGCGGTCTTTATTTGCACATAGGCTTGGAGGACTCGGCGCAAGGTGCTGACTTCCTGCGTGATCTTCACTTCCCGATACTATCGGAGGACATACAGAAGACGCTAGAGGGCCCCGTTACACAGCATGAGATCCGAGCCACGATCAAGTGCCTCAATCGTAATAAGACCCCCGGCTTGGACGGGCCGCCGGTAGAATTTTACACAACTTACTCAGACATCCTGGTACCAGTCCTTGAGACAATATTCAAAGAGGCGTTCAAAGAGGGACATCTACCTGAGTCTACCATGCAGGCACTGGTTGCTTCCATCCCCAAACCCGATAGGGATAATTTTGACATGAGTAATTATAGGCCTCTGTCCCTGTTAGCGACGGAATACAAGATCCTTAGTAAGGCACTTGTCGTACGGATACAACCTCATCTCCCTACACTCATACATCCTGATCAATGCGTATTTCTCCCAGGACGCAGTACCACCTTAAACATTTGCAGACTGCATGCCTTGATGTCGGACCCGGCTCCGGATCTACAGAGAGCGGGCTGCATAGCACTGGACTTGAAACAAGCGTTTGACTCCCTGTCCTGGTCCTTTATGTTTGAGGCTCTGCTACGATTCAGATTCCCGGATAACCTTATCCGATGGATACGCTTATTATATACTAACCCCACGGCCAGGGCCCGTACGGGCAGGTATGTGTCTGCAGGATATACGCTGCACAGGGGCACCAGACATGGTTGGGCCCTATCCCCGATCTTATTTGTCCTTGCACTAGAACCCATGGCTCTGGCGTTGCAGAGCGCTTTTGGTCAGATGGGCATACCGGTAGATGGGACACAGCATCTGATATCCATCTACACAGATGATATCATGCTATACCTCCGAGATCTAAAGGCAGATCATTCGGCGATCCATGACCTTTTTCAGCAATTCGACACAGTGTCGGGCCTGGCGATCAACCCACTGAAATCAGTTGGGTTCTTCTTTAGAGAAGGTATATCATCCCCCTGTATCCTTTTTGGGACATATAGGATTCCGGTGGCCCCTGTGTCCTTTAAATATTTGGGTATACAAATCTATAGGAGACCTGCTAACCAAATTGACGGGAACATTAAACGTGCTATTACGCGACTTCGGGGCAGTGTGAACTTCTGGAATTCATTACCGCTGTCTGTCATTTGTAGGGTGGCCATTTCTAAAATGGTGATGCTTCCCCGCATGTTATACTACTTTGTGAACATCCCAGTAATTTTTCCTCAACACATTTTTGCCTCTCTCAATACCTTGTTGATCTCCCTTATCTAGGGCACTGGGCGGAGACGACTTAGCCTGCATAAACTCCAATTAGGAACTAATTCTGGAGAATTTCAGAGGTTATTATTATGCCAGCCAGCTACAGTGGTTGTCATATTGGCTGGCGGGGAAAAACCTACAGGAGATTGCCCTTATGAAAGAACAACTGGATCGTGGAGCACTCCACTCCCTGTTATTACCAAAAGCCCGGATCCCCCTGGACTGCTCCCCCCTCTTACACAGAGCGTTAACGTGCTGGAAGAAAACATTGTCATACACGTCCACGATACCTCCTTACGCGAGCAATATCCCATTGTTAGGTATCCCCACACCGCAGGGTAATCTTACCAGAACTGTGTTACGAGTTTGGAGGGACCACAGGGGGAAGAGGTTGGTTCCTTTTTTGGCGATGAGGCTGTCAGGGGGTTCCTACCTGCCACGACTCTGCTACTGATGTTTGTCCCTCTTCGTTTCCGCCTCGGCGGACACAGGATGTTCGTGCGCCTTCCACAGCCGCCTGGGCTTACCCCGAGGCGGGGCCTTCGGCGGTGACGTCGTACCCTGATGTCCAATCATCTTCCACGACGGCGCTGATAACGCGAGGTTTCGAGCAGGAGGGCGCGAACGCTGGAGCAGCCCAGGAAGCATCGGACGTCTTCGCCGCTGGACGGAAGGAACCCGGAACCGAATTGCCCGAAGAGACGGAAGCAGGAGACGGGGAAAGACCGACCGCAGGAAAGCCAGGAGGCCAACGATACTACGCTTCGCCCAGCCACACTTCACCTGGAGAAGTGTGGCACCGCAAGGTACGAGCTCGTATACGGGGACTGTTTCACACAGAGGGAGGAACAGCTAAAGGGGCAGCTGAGAGTGACTAAGGGACGGGGTTGGATACGGTGTCGCCTTGGTTTAGAAACACGACAGACGGTGGTGGTCCCTGGTGTTCCCTCACGCCCTTGCCCTACCCTTTCCACGTATCGGATAAACAAAACAGTCCAGTAATGTGGAGTTTTCTCTCTTTCTTTTCCTTTCCGCGCCACGCCACCTGGGAGTAAGAAGACGCCTTTCAGACGTACCACCCGGGACCCCTGGCCTGACGGAGGAATCTACTTTATGTTTGACCTACAGTTTTGTAAACGTGTGGACTTTGAATAAACCCTTCAGTGCCACTATACTTTCTTCTCTGGTTTCTTGCTATCCCAGCATTAGCAAACCTCACAAGTGGTGCCGTGACTCGGATCTTCCTTTGAACCGTCCTCTGATACAAGATGGAAGCTTTAATTCAACAAATGAAGGAAGCTCAGACAAAACTCGAGTGGGCCATAGGTCAGACCGCTACTCAGGCTGACACAGACCGTACCACCTTTTCCAACGCCATGCAGGCTCAAGTTGATAATCTCGTGAAGTTGGCTGAGGGACAGAATCAACTTTTGGCGGTGTTAGGACAAGGCAGAACACACGCCCCCGGTCCCGTTGTTCCGTTACAAAAGTTCACTCCAGGTGACGATCCTTTGGCCTTCTTCCTGAATTTTGAAAGAGCTGCCAGAGCCAGTGCCTGGCCGGGGGATAGGTGGCCATTCTATCTTGCACCGTTACTGACCGGTGACGCCCAGTCCGCTTATCAAACAGTTAACAGAGACGGCACTGCAGGGTATGCTTTCGTAAAGAAATATATCCTGGATCGACTGGGTGTTGATGAAGAAACGCATAGACTCAAATTCCGACAGGAACGAGGTACCCCTGGGGATCTTCCTAAAACTCTGTTTTACAAACTAAAAGCAGCTGCCGACCTTTGGTTGAAACCACACAAAGGAAACATAGACGATGTGATGAATAAAATCTACCTTGAACAATTTTTAGAGGCCCTTCCTTATGGTACACAACGCTGGTTGAAACAACACACAGGATTAACTCTCGAGCATGCCATTGAAATGGCCACCTCTTATGCCCGTGCTCAGGGTCGACCCCCGGTAAAAGAACCGGAAAAGCCTTTGAAACCAGTACCAGTGAGAGTTGAGAAAAAGTTTGTAAAACCCCTGTTTGAACCTCAACGACCACGCTTTCCCAAGTCGGAAGTACAACCTAATCAGGGACCTCAATGCTACGATTGTGGAGAGTGGGGACACATAGCGAGGTTTTGTAGAAAGAAGCCGAAAGAAAGGGAGGAAGAGCCCATGGACGTCAGTTATGCACCATATTCTCTTCTCTTTGCAGAAGAGACCGGACCGGTGTTTTACGTAAGTGTCACTATACGTGGGAAAGTAGTAAGGGCCCTACTAGACTCTGGGTGTAAACACTCGGTGGTACGCCAAGAATTAGTTCCTCGTTCATGTTTAATGGCAGGGAAAACTGTACATATACGTTGTGTTCACGGGGACGTTAAGGAATATCCCCTAGCCACTGTTAGTTTGTGTACTGCGGCAGGAACTGTAACCGAGGTAGTGGTGGGAGTGATGCCTTCTTTGCCGGAACCTGTGATTATAGGCACTGACAATCCGGGGTTTTCTGTCTTGTTGAAGGATGCCTTGCAAACCGATCCCTGGAATGCGCTCCTAGTTCCCGAACCCTGGGCTAGAGACACACATTTTAGAACGGCGCAGTTGAATGACTCTACGCTTTCTAATGCCTGGCAAATCGCCCGTTCCGCTCAAGACCCTTCACAGAGAACCTTTCCCACCTTTATTGAGGAAAACGGGTTGTTGTATAGGTTAGCCAAATCCGGTGACACGCCCCAACTCCTAGTTCCTGTTGACTTCAGAGACCAAATATTGTTTTTTGCACATGCACATTTATTGGCAGGCCACTCAGGGGCAGAAAAGACAGGACAGGCTATTTTAAAACACTTCTTTTGGCCAGGAGTATATGCACAGATACAACGTTACTGCCAGGAGGGTCAAATATGTCAGCGCAGGAATCCTTATGTTCCCCCACCGGTTCCATTGAACCCCCTACCCATCATCGGAAAACCATTCGATAGGGTAGGGATGGACCTTATTGGGCCATTACCGAAATCAACCAGGGGACATTTGTATGCCTTAGTCTTGGTTGACTATGCCACACGGTATCCTGAGGCCTTCCCTCTCAGAGCAGCCACTTCTACAGCCATCGCTCAGAAGTTGGTAGAAGTCTTTTCCAGAATGGGTTTTCCTCGGGAAATCATTACTGACCAGGGAACCCCCTTTGTATCATGACTCATGGCCCAAGTTTGTAAGCAACTAGGAGTCAAGCATATCAAAACCTCCGTATACCATCCCCAGACTGATGGCCTAGTCGAACGATATAACGGTAGTCTAAAACTTACCCTAAAGAAACTTCTGTCCGGGGATGGTAAGAACTGGGACCAGTTGTTGCCTTTAGCCCTTTTTGTCCTTCGAAGCCAAAAACAAGCTAGTCTGGGTACATCCCCGTTCGAGTTACTGTTTGGTCGTGCTCCCAGAACATTACTGGAGATTACGAAGGATAGTTGGGAAAAAGAGGGAGTTCAAGAAGCCGAGGCTCTCTTGGACTATACACGACAACTACAGTCGAGACTCCACAAACTTAGAACGCTGGCCCATGACCATCTAGCGGTAGCCCAAAAGAAACAAAAGACCTTTTACGATAGGGGAAAGAAGTGGAGGGAATTGGATGTAGGTGACTGGGCTTTAGTATTGTTGCCATCTTCCACTCACAAACTCAAGAAAGAGCGGCAAGGTCCTTTTGAGATTCTCCGGAAAATAGGGAAGACCACCTATGTGTTGCGTCTCAAAGGGAACAAGACCCAGATGTACCACATCAACCTCCTAAAAAATGGTTGGGAAAACCTCCCCAGTCAGTACAAACTGTTGAAGCCATCCCTCACACAGTGCACAACACTCCTGTCAACCCCGAAATAACGGAGACTCAAAGAGAAGAGATTCTGGCCCTACTTCTCCGTTATAAGGATGTCTTTTCTGACCAACCCGGAAAGACCAACATAGCAGTTCACACGATTCCTACTCCCCAAGGGGCTGTAGTGAAACAAAAACCCTACAGAATTCCGGAGGCCCGTAGACAGGCCTTTCAGGATGAAATCAACCAGATGTTACGTTCTGGAATCATTGTACCCTCGAAGAGCAACTGGTGCTCTCCAGTGGTCCTAGTTCCAAAACCGGATGGAAGTATCCGTTTTTGCATTGACTTTCGAGCTGTAAATAGGGTTTCCAAGCAGGATGCTTATCCACTCCCCTGCGTGGATGAACTGTTGGAGCGTCTTGGTGAGGACCAATATATTACGACTATTGACCTCACCAAGGGCTACTGGCAGATTCCCCTACACCCTGCTGATCAGGAGAAAACGGCCTTCTCCACCCCCTCAGGTCATTTTCACTTCACTGTTCTTCCTTTTGGCCTCCATGGAGCTCCGGCCACATTCCAAAGAGCAATGGACACTGTACTATCCTCACATCAGCAGTATTCTTCCGCTTATTTGGACGACATTGTGGTCTTTAGTAAAACGTGGGAAGAACATCAAGAACATCTTGAGAAAATACTCTCTAGTTTACGCGATACTGGGTTCCACATCAATGCTAAAAAAACCCGAGTCGCCTTCAAAAAGGTTAAGTACTTGGGGTACGTGCTCGGAAATGGACTAATTGAACCTCAGACTGAGAAAGTGAAGGCTATTCAGGACCTTTCCTATCCCAAAACCAAGAGGGAGTTGAGGGCTTTCTTGGGTTTAGTGGGATACTACAGGCGCTTCATTCCGCAGTTCGCTGAATTGGCCGGACCTCTCACGGACTTATTGAGGAAGACGCAGTCGTCCCCAAGGCTACCAGCCCCTGGTCCTAAAGAGTCGACCGACTTTCAGGCCTTACAAACTGTCCTTACGACTTCACCTGTACTGATTTCGCCTGACTATAGGAAGCCTTTCATTCTTCAAACGGATGCCTCTGGGGTGGGTATAGGGGCTGTCCTTTCACAGGAGGATTCTGATGGACTCGAGAGGCCGGTTCTTTTCATCAGCCGTAAACTCTTCCCCAGGGAGCAGGCTTACTCCACCATTGAAAAAGAGTGTTTGGCTGTCCGCTGGAGTGTGGAAAAGCTTCGGTACTATCTGGAGTAAGCATGGGCGAATTTTGCGGATCTCGCGTTCGCGAATTTTGCGGATTTGCGAACTCGCAATCCGCAAAATCTGCGAATTCCCGCGAATTTGCGGATTTTTTTTTTTTGTGTTCGCCCGTGTTTCTGCCAGTTCCCGAGGGTTTTTACAATTTCGCAATTTGCGAACTTACCTGTCGGGTCGCAAGTTTTGCGAACTTGTTGTTTCTACGTGTCCAGCCTGTTTGGGACACTCTTCTTCATCACTGCCACTCTCTGTCACCACTGCCACTCTCTGACTACTCATGCCACCCTCTGGCCCACCCATGCCACCCTCTGTTTCATCACCACACCCTCTGGTTGTCCAGTGTACATTATTTTCGGCAAAGCAAAGCACACCTTCCCTGCCTCAAGTGACCTGAATTAATTTGGGGCTGATTAATGTGTCACAGAATATTTTTTTAGCTGGCACCTGCTTCCTTAGTGCGCCCTGATTAGTGATCTTTTGCACTTGCTAAGTGCTTTCATTGTTGCAAAATTAGTTACAACACCTGCCCTGCCCCAACTGACAATAATGAATTAGGGGCTGATTAATGGATTTTAACTTCCAGCCTGGCTCCTGCTTGTCTCCCTTAGCTGTAATTCAGGACCTTTGTGGCATATGTGTAACTATTCTGAGGTTCAGAGCAGGGTCACATAATAGTTGCAACTGGCAACTGAACTCTGGAGGGGCCCCTCAGGAAGCACTACAGGAAATGGCTACTAATGATGAGCCTGAACTTTTGAACCTGGCAAGTAGTTTCAGTTTTGCTAAGATCGTATTTCTGCAATTTAGCACTTATTCGCGGGGCGCGAAGTTGTACTGGGAAGCCGCGAACTCACGCGAACAGTGCGAGCAGTGCGAGCAAAATCCGCTGCTCGCGGATTTGCGGATTTTGCGGGAGATTCGCGAATCTCGCGGATTGCGAATTTCCCGAAAATCCGCAAAATCCGCGAGCGAAACGGATTTTCCGCCCATACCTAATCTGGAGGGTCGTTCTTTTGTCTTGTATACGGACCATGCTCCTTTGACTTGGCTACAGCGTAACCGTGGCCACAATGACCGCATCCTTCGGTGGTTTCTTGCTCTCCAACCCTTTCAAATTGAGGTCCGTCATCGCAAGGTTCGTGATCAGGGCAACGCTGACTTCTTGTCCCGGTTTCCTCTTTCCCCCGATCGGGGAAATCCTGGGGGGAGGATGTGTCAGGGGGTTCCTACCTGCCACGACTCTGCTACTGATGTTTGTCCCTCTTCGTTTCCGCCTCGGCGGACACAGGATGTTCGTGCGCCTTCCACAGCCGCCTGGGCTTACCCCGAGGCGGTGCCTTCGGCAGTGACGTTGTACCCTGATGTCCAATCATCTTCCACGACGGCGCTGATAACGCGAGGTTTCGAGCAGGAGGGCGCGAACGCTGGAGCAGCCCAGGAAGCATCGGACATCTTCGCCGCTGGACGGAAGGAACCCGGAACCGAATTGCCCGAAGAGAAGGAAGCAGGAGACGGGGAAAGACCGACCGCAGGAAAGCCAGGAGGCCAACGATACTACGCTTCGCCCAGCCACACTTCACCTGGAGAAGTGTGGCACCGCAAGGTACGAGCTCGTATACGGGGACTGTTTCACACAGAGGGAGGAACAGCTAAAGGGGTGGCTGAGAGTGACTATGGGACGGGGTTGGATACGGTGTCGCCTTGGTTTAGAAACACGACAGACGGTGGTGGTCCCTGGTGTTCCCTCACGCCCTTGCCCTACCCTTTCCACGTATCGGATAAACAAAACAGTCCAGTAATGTGGCGTTTTCTCTCTTTCTTTTCCCTTCCGCGCCACGCCACCTGGGAGTAAGAAGACGCCTTTCAGACGTACCACCCGGGACCCCTGGCCTGACGGAGGAATCTACTTTATGTTTGACCTACAGTTTTGTAAACGTGTGGACTTTGAATAAACCCTTCAGTGCCACTATACTTTCTTCTCTGGTTTCTTGCTATCCCAGCATTAGCAAACCTCACAGAGGCGTTGTTGGACCATGACTCCTTCATGCAAATCACAGTAGCCCCTCCAAGATTGTACCTACTACATACCGCTGTCACACATTATATAAAGAACACTTGGGCACCTCTGAGAGTAAAACCTACACAACACGAACTGGTATATTTGATGTACCATATGTGAGAGGGAGGACACCTGGTGCACTGGCTCTACACGGGACTTAGAGAACATGCTGCAATCCCGCTTACAGTACTTAGAGAGATATGGGCTCAAGACGCCGAGTTAGAACTCACAGACAAAAACTGACAGTTTATTTTGGAGCACCCGAAAAGGGTGTCACGTAATGCTAAGTTTCGGTTTATTCAGACAATGGTGCTACACAGAGCATACTTAACACCCCAGAGACTCCACCGTATGTTCCCCGCTGCCTCACATTGTTGCCCCCGATGCCAGGGTGAAGATGCTGATTTTGTTCATATGCTGTGGTCTTGCCCGCGATTGCAGAGTTATTGGGCTGACATCTGTCAGATTCTACATACTATTACACAAGTACCTGTCCCGATGGAAATCTTATATTGTTTAGTGGGGTTGAGGAGGAGGTCTAAGGCTTTGAAGGTAAAAATAAAATTCCTGGACCTGGCTATGATCCTAGCGATCAGATGTATAACTAGGAGGTGGAAATCCCAGAGGCCCCCTACTTTAGCTATGTGGCAGTCAGATATGATCCAGTGTGGTCGGACAGAGAGTGCGGCTTTAAGGAAGGAGGAAGAGAGAGGTCATAGGAAACATCCTATAGCGATAGAATGGGAAGCAATGATGATGGAATTGGAGAGGATAGTGGACAGTACCCCTCAGGCGATTGGACTGTAAGGGTTGGATCGGAAGGTAGAGAGATGACGGGGTGGATGCCCCCCCTCTGCCAGATGATATGCATGAATATTATATAATAGAACCATAGCTCAACGCCTCATATCATTTCACATTAGTGGATCATCTAGCTGAATCTGCCGCGACCAGGAGTGGGCGGGTGGGTTAGTGGGAGGGGGGATTATTGCAGGGGGAAGTTTATTGTTTTGAGAATACTGTTTGGTAGGCAGGAGGGGATTTATCTTACATGTGGTCAATGTACAAAGCTGACGATGGTGGTTGCTCATCACGCATATCCCTCAATGCCTTCATTCGAATAATTGCAGAGACGATAGTTATTTATTGTGAGACGAGAGTTTCTGTTTATCATTGCAAAACAAAATAGAAAAATTGACTATGATATAAAAATGCCCTGTTTTATTGCGATGCTTCGTTATGGTCAACATAGGTTCGAAGTGACGTTGGAAACAGAGGTAGACCACAATGGAGGACTTCAGTGAATATGCGGCTGACGAAGAAGGTGAAAGAGTACAGTGAAATCTGAAGGTCGATTCTTGAATAATAATACCTAGAAGCAGAGGAGACAGAGTCTATGCCACTCAGAAGTGACCAGGAGGCACCGAAGACCAATGACCATCGATGATGGAAGATGGAGGAGAGTTGATGGGGACCTTGTCGCTGCAGCTATGAAGACCAGGTGATGCTGTGGAAGATCAGGAGCTGTCCCACGTCAGAAGTCGGAGAACCAGGTGTCGGTGTCCGCCAGGAGCACCAACAAGCCTTTACAGTAGCAACAGGCGTGGAAATCAAAGAAAGTGCAGTGTCAGGACCAGTAAGGTCAAAGGGACTCACCACGTGCAGGAGAGTCAGAGCAGGCCTAAGCAAGCAAGGGAGCCCACTGGAGCCAAAGAATACCCTCAGCAGGAGGCCAACAAAGTCCGAAGTGCCCAGACGGTAGCATCTGAAGCTGTCCCATGACGAATTTGAAGAGCCACCCATAGGTAAGCCCTTAAGTACCCAAAGAAAAGGGTTGGGATAATCCGTCCCAGAGGAGAGGCTGGAGAGAGGGGAGGAAACTCCCATGTCCTTTGTTCAGTTTCGCAGCAGAGTGGGAGCCAACAACTCCCTGAACTGGTTCCAACTGGAGTATGCAAGGAGGGCACCAGATGTGCCCTTCAAAGAAGTCTGATGGAGCTGGCAAGTGCCCCCACCGCACCCCAACACACTATGTCCTATCTTGGAGGTGGTCACAGCTCCCTGTGACAGGAAACCTATTGTTCTACCTTCCCCTGCTCGAGGTCAGCAGCAGGAGGGCAGAATTGTGTCTGTGGTCGGCAGTAGCACTAGCTTGCTGTTAGACCCTGAAAAGCTGGTACCCAAAATACAGGGGGGCTCCCTAGGCAAGCCCCCAGTACATGGGATCCTGCATCTAATACTGGAATTGGTGTTGGGGTAGGATTCCAACATGTTTCATATCAAACTTGACCGGTTTTGGTGCAGCCAATATATAGTTAGACATCTCGTAATTGACTTGATGTCCAGTATATGTATAAAATGGCTGACCGTACTTACAGAGCCTGGAGAATCGACTCCTGGGTTTGTAAGGGGTGTCCTGCTCATGCAGGGCACCATCACACTTATAACCGAGTACACGACCTTCAGGATTGAAAGGCCTGCCTTAAGGGTGACTTTTGGTATTTAAGTCCAGTGACCTCAGATATAAGGAAACTTATATCTGTTGTGAGTGGGGTTAACACCAGCTTACACAGGCTGCAATGGCAGACCTGTAGTCACAGTTTGAGTGGTCTCTCATGGGTGGCATAATACATGCTACAGCCTACTGGAGACCCCTGGTGTACCTATGGTCTGGGTACCATAGTACCATATACTAGAGACCTAGAAGGGTACACCAGTAGCCAATTAGAAAGGTACAAAAGTACTTACCATAATCCAGTTTAGGGAGAGAGCACAGTGACTGTGGTCCAGATTAGTAGGATCCCAGCCAGACTAGTCAGAAAACTGAATGACACCAGCAAAAAGTGTGGATAACCATGAAAGTAGATCTTACTTTCCTACAATTGTTATGAAATTATGTATGAGTAAATCAATTTATGAGCATGCATTCACCTTTTGTGAATAGCAAAAGTGAGCCTTCACTGCATATTAAGCCATTTAGTGGTGTAAGTTGAACCTACACTTACAAATAACTTTGTGGATGAGGCCTTTTGTTTCAAGCCCTGGGGTTCCCCGCCAGAAACCATGGTTATGTTTCATTTTAATCTCCCTGCTTATTTGGAAATCGATCTAAACCATGGCTTGCATTAGCTTCTTAAAAAGCTAATTGCTGGAAAAAGTAGAAGCTATTCACTGTGGTCATTTTCTTCTCAAGTTGGTGCTCTTTCAGCTAAGTCATACCTCCCTAACACGAAGAATGCATAGGCACTAACCCTCGGGCATGCCGCAACTATGGCCGTTGTGCGTGTACCCTGATGCCATTGTGGGGTGGGGCTGGTGACGGCATTGGTGACATGGCTGGCACCAGCCCCTGAACTTCACCCTGATTGGATAGGGCAGGCACGCCCCGGCAGCACTCAAGTGCTCCCCGGGCGGAGGAGGCAAGGCTAGGTCGGATCCTGCCGGTTTTTGCAGGTCGGGAGGGCAACTCCCTTTAAAGAGAGCCACGGACCGGCGGGATGGCCTCTTTCCTTGCTGCTCCGCTCCCCTCAGGCAACTCGGTCCACGCGACAGAGTGTTTTAATTTTCAGATTTTTCTCCCTTGCAGGTCAGCATCCAGATCCAGGCAAGTCGGCTGATCGCTGTCGCAGGATCAGAGGGGGAACAAGGGACTGTCTTAACTGCACAGCAGCCGGGCACCATGTAGGTTTGAGTGTATACTCACCTGCCCCACATGTTTGAATTGTGGGAGTGGCTCCCTCTGTTTGTGCTATTTAACTGTGCTTTTGGAATTAGGGCAGCTGAAGGGCAAAAGAACTTTGTTATGGTGTTACTGGCAGTGAGGTAAGGGGCAGCATTCTGGCCTGCTAGGCCAACAGCTGTTGTTTTCTTGGGCCCCAATTTCTTACTGTATTATAGGGTTTTCATAGGCTGTCCATTTGCGAGGGGCCGTTGAATCCAAGTGACTTGGATTAGTTAGATTTGAGGGGTGAGGTTTGCTGTGGGGGGTGAGGTTGGCTGTGGGGGGTGAGGTTGGCTGTGGTTTAGTGTGCTCTAGTTTTGTAGTGGTCATGGCACCTAATGTAACAAGCATTTTCAATGCAATGGTTTCGCCTTTGGAAAAGTTTGAGCTATTGGCATTGTTAATGACAACATTTTTATTTATGTGTTGGTTTTGAAAACAGATAAATAAATGGCATTGTCACTTACATTGTTATTAGCGTAATCTTTGCAGTCTCTAGAACTCTATAGCACTCCCTAGTTACTCTACACTCCATAGCACTCCCTAGCTTCCCTAGTCACTCCGCACCTCTTAGCATTGTGCACTCCCTAGCACTCTCTAGTCATTCCCTAGCACTGTCTAGTCATTTCCTAGCACTCCTTAGTCACTCCCTAGCACTCTGCACTCCCTAGTACTCTGAACTCTCTAGCAGCTTTGCACTCTCTAGTCACTCTGCACTCCCTAGTCACTCTGCACTCTCTAGTCACTCTGCACTTCCTAGTCACTATGCACTCCCTAGTCACACATGGACTTAGAGCCACACACAACTCCCCCCCCCCCCAGAGCCACACACCCCTCCCAGAGCTACACACACCTCTCCCCAGAGCCACACACACACCACCCCAGAGCCACACACACACCATCCCAGAGCCACACACATATACACACTTTGAGCTACACATATATATCCAGAGCTACACACATACACACTGATTACAAACATACCCAGAGCCACACCCAGATGCACACACACACAGAGCTACACATACATACCCAGAGTTACACACACACACACACACACACATAGAGTTATACATATACCCAGAGTTACACACCCATATACACACACATACAGAGCCACACACACATACACACTTAGAGCCACATACACACACCCAGAGCCACACAAAGACATACATACACAGAGCCACATACACATACACTTACACTTAGAGCCACACACAGACATCCTGAGCCATACACACTCAGATCCACACACACACACAGAGCTACACACACATACCTAGAGTCACACACACACCCAGAGCCACACACACACACCCAGAGCCCCACACACACAATCAGAGCCACACACACCCACCCAGAGCCACACACACCCACCCAGAGCCACACACATCCATCCAGAGCCACACACACACTCTTGATAATATGGGATGCTCTTGTCAGGCAATGCTGTATCCACTTACAGTGCTGTACATCAGCATGTACTTTTGGAACTACAGCATGAAGGCTCAACAGGACACTACACACCGTACTTAGGGAAGAACTGAGCGGTGCACTCCCAGCTCAGCAATGGTGCAATGTGCTCCCTGTACAATAACTGTTACACACAGCACTATCCACTCTCCTCAAAACAGCATCACTGCTCCTCACGGCACTGGGATGTGCTCACCTCAGCATTACTGTTTTCCACCCAGCAGAACCCACCGAAATGATAACAAAAAGTTTGCTTCACACAGCACCATATTCCTCCCTGCAGCATTACTCCTGCACACAGCACTACCACCCTGCTCATCAGGACACCAACGTCTCCATACACAGCTCCTCACCCTGTGCTGTAGGCCCATCCTTCACCCAGCTCTGTGCAAGCAGCCGTGTCTCACACAACACTTAAAAGCTGAAAGTGCAGACAAAACAAATGAGGTGAAGGTGGGGCAGCCTGCCAAGATGAAGACACGAGATTCCATGGGAGAAAAGGAGGGTGGAAGGGGGCGGGGGTAAGGAGGGCTGAGATGGGAGATGGAAGAGAGGAGACTGGAAACGATCGCAGCGCTGGAGACAGAGTGACTGGCTCCGGATCAGCCAGCGCTGTAGAAATGATCCAAGCAGAATCGTGTCGGGGGCTGAGGGGGCGCTGGGACTTGCATAGAAAAACTTGTGAACTGAATCACCTGACAGTGGGAGGGGGGAGGGACGGACAGCGGGAGGGGGGACGGGCTCACAACAGCGGGAGGGGGGACGGGCACACGGACAGCGGGAGGTAATATCCCTTAAATGCGCCTTCTAAGCCCATCTTTGATGGCTGAAATATGAGTTTACCCAATGTGAAAAAACAACCCTTAACAAAGCACAGAAAATCCCCTCTTAAAAAAGATATCAGATGCCTATGAGGAGGAGGAAATCTTTTCATGATTTGGTAATTCAGCATAAAGAGTTACGGCCAGCCTCCGATGTTGACTCGCTCCCTGCCCTGTTTGCGAGTTTTTAACCATCAGGCTTGGTAATTCAGCTGCGGAGTATGGGAAGGCAGGCGGGGTCCAGCCTCCTGTAGCCGTTGTGTTGACGAATAAACAATACCCTTTGTTTGGTGTGCGGTAAAAGCCGGGGAGCCCGTGGCATCGGATTGCACGGCCGAACGTGCCTCACCAGAGGTACTGCTTCCTGCCCTGCTTTCCACAGGCGCTTTTGAAAGTCCGGCCTTTGTCACCCGAGAAGAGAGCTTCTTGTTTCTGCCGGTAGGAAGGAGAGTGAGAGTCCGACGGCCTCTTTGAAGCCATGGAAAATGCGGCGGGCACAACGGAAATGCCGAGTCAGTGCACACTCCGAGCCGCAAAAAGACCAGGAAGAACAGCAGTGGATAACTAAAGCTGCCACAAACCGTATGGAGCCAACAATAGCTGGGCACAGAAAGAACGTGCGTGAGGTTTCCACCGGCCGTAGACACGGAGGGGGGGCGGGATAGGTTTAAGAAAAGCGCTTAGCGGCTCCAGCGAGCTGAGGAGCTCTTGTTTGTGTTGCAGCAGGGGCTGAAATCACTCTCCACCGGGCACCATCTTCAAAGAAATGCCCAAACAAACCTAAACACAAAAAAAAATAAACCACCGCCCACCGCCGCATGACCTAGGGAAAGGGGTGGGATGAGAAAAAATCGCCGGGAACGCCCACCAATCGCCTCGAGGAAAGACAGACTCCTCTCTCTTCCAATGGCTAGCCTCCATTTATGGAGCTAGCCAATGGAAGACAGAGGCGGGACTAATCCCAAACTGTAGGAACAAAAGATTTCTCCTGGGCAGAGCTAGTGCTCCGGCCCAGGCGAAACCTAAAAACGGGTGAGAAGCGCTCACGGATGGAAGAATGGATGGAGGTGATGATGCATAGGATGGAGGAAATGGGGTAGTCCTTGACGGACTTGCGGAACTGAGTTGAGGTACAAGAGGGAGAAGATGCTTAGGTGTAAGGGGTAGCCCCCAGAGCGGCATTTCCTATGGTACCCAGGATGTTAAAATCAAAGAAGGGTGGGTTTCTGGACTTAGAGACTCCAGGGCCTTTGGCCCGGCGGGGGGGACTCCCCTCTGAAGGGGTGAATGGGGCAGCTCCAGCAGGGGTTACACCAGGAGGTACGGTGGACCCCAGCCAACCAATTGTTGTGGTGCCAGCGGGAGGTCCTTGTTCGGGGCCCAGAACTAGCCAGTTTCGGTCCCCTGTGAGGCCCCAGCAAGTAGTATGCCTGGGCACCTAGAACTGGTGCCCAGTTTAGCAGCGGTGCACCCGTGATTAGGTTACATGGACCACTTTAGCAGGCAGCGGTGTTGTGTGAGATGAGGTGGATGTCTTGGAGAGGGCCAGGAGGCTGGTGGCACAGGTGGAAGGATCAAAGCAGGTGGGGACGCAGAAGGGAGCAGCAGGTCCAGCAGCTTCGGGTATTGTGGCAACCAGTGGGGCAGAACAAAGTGGAGCAGTGAAAGACAAGGGTGGACCAGACCTTCAAAAAACGAGTGTCACAATGGAGGCAGAACACACCAAGAAACAGGACGCTACTGCAGCAAGTGTTACCAAGTTTTGGCTTGAGAGAGTTGCAGTCCTCTAGAGAGCGTCTGGGTAGAAACATCTCACAAAACATAAAGGAAAAAATCTGGAAAGGGGAATATGTGAATATGTTTTCTTTATTAATTGATAAAATGAGAAAGAGGAAGCAAACAAGCTTAGGGAATAGGCCCACCCCAGGGATTGGGGTAATTGGTCTCACAAGAAGAAGATTAAGCAAACTCTGGTGAATTGGATAAAAGGTTTTTCCAATTATCATGCAATAATGGTGAAGCCTTTCCCTGGGTTAGGCGTGCAGATGGCATGCTATCAAAATAGGATCACCTGTGCGCATGATGAATATGGGGGAGTGGGATGGAAAGAATATGACAAGGGGTTCAGGAGGGCAAAAGCAACTGATCCTGGCTTAACCTAGGGTCAGACTGACGTCATCATGTGGTTGCATCATATGAAAACTGTAAGTAAAGATAATACACGAAGGCAGTCCTTTTGAGCAGGCCCACCACCTAACACGGGTGGGTGAGAGAAGGGGGCATGTTGGGAATTTAACAGGCAAACTTGCACCAGGCCCACGGGCTCATGCAGATTTAGGCAAGTATGTTACTTCGGCGGCCCCTCTTCGCACTCTGAATCTAAATGCTATAAAAAGTCAAGGGATAAAGGAGGTAAAAAGCAAGAATGATGACTTACTTCTCACCAAGGCTCACTCCCCGATAAAGACAATGACAATGATACCATGGTTGAATAAATACACTTGCCCACACACAGCCCAGATTCTTTTGGAAGGCTTCAATGATGGTTTTAGGATTCCTGCACTTGGCTACCTAGGGGTCTCTTACTGACGCAATCAGCAATCGGTGAGATACAACAAGGCAGTGACTGTAGCCAAAGATATGACAGAGCTGTGGTGGGGTAGGGTAGCTGGCTCATTTGATACTGTACTGGAAGAAGATTTTGTTTGCTCACCGCTGGGGGTGGTACCCAAAAAAGACCCTAGAGAGTTCTGCTTAATCCATAACTTGTCCGCTCCCAGGGGCCAATCACTGAATGATGCTATTGATGGGGCCCTGTGCACAGTGAAATATGCATTTCTGCCTCAGGCAATAGAATATGCTGCAGGGGCTGGGACCAGGAACATTACTAGCAAAGTCTGACATTGAATCAGCCTTTCGTTTACTGCCAGTACACCCACAGGCTTTCAATTTGCTGGGTTTTCAACTAGAGGGGAGTTACTACATGGACAAATGCATGCCAACGGGGTGCTCTCTCTCTTGCTACTATTTTGAGAGGTTCAGTTCTTTCCTTGAAAGGATTTTCAGGCAGGTGACAGGGCATCAGTGGATGCAGCATTTCTTAGACAATTTCCTTCTTATGGGTGCACCGGGGTCTCAGGAGTGTGGCAGAGTTCTAAAAGTATTTTGCGCACTCATGCACAAATGTAGGGTCCCTTTAGCGCCAGGAAAGACAGTAGCGCCGCCCACAAAAATTGAATTTCTGGGCATAGAACTTGATTCGATGAACGGGGTATCACGACTCCCTCAAGGGAAAGTGGTGGCTTTCACTCTAGCATTACAAGAGTGCCTAAGCAAAGAAAAGGTCACCTTGCACCAGCTACAAAAAACAGTGGAACAGCTTAACTTTGCACTAAAAATCATCCCCATGGCCCGCCCATTCTCACGTTCCATTGCACAGACAATGTCAGGTTTAAAAGAAAAACACCACCACACTCGGTTGTCCAGCGAGGTCAGACAGAATATGCAAATTTTGATGGGATTCCTGCGTGATTTCAATGGCACTGTGGTGTGGCTCAGTCCTACTAGGTCCAGCCCACAGCTTGCCCTAATGACAGACGCTGCAGGAAGTGAGGGGTTTGGTGCCATCTGGGCCATGAATGGGTGGCGCGACTTTGGCCAGTTTGGTGGGTGCAGGCTGACCTGACAGGTAACTGTTAAACTTGCTGCTCAGCCAGTGTGAGTGTTGTGTGGAACGTTGGTGCTTGATGATGCCTTGGAGTGTTGGATGAGTGAGAGAGTCAGTTGGTGTATGGGCTGAGCAGCAGGAAGGATGCTTCTGGTGGGGCTCTCTGTACTTTTACTCTTGATCTTACTATCCTAATAAATACTACCTAAGTTACCCTGGGGCTGGATCTTCGTTTCATTATAACATTTGGCAACGATTTCACAAAGAAGAAGTGGTGACAGCATTGGTGACGCGGTCAGCACCAGCCCCGAACTTCTTTCTGATTGGTCAGCACAGGGATGCCCCGGAAGCACTTATTTGCTTCCGGGCCGAGAAGGCGGGGCTATGCCTGTTCCTTCCGGTTTTTGCTGCCCGAAGGGTGACCCTCTCTAAAGAGAGCCACGGAGCAGTGGGACAGTCTCTTTCCTTGCAGCTCCGCACCCCACAGGCAACTCCGTCCACGCGACGGAGTGTTTAAATTTTCTGATTTGCCCATCCACCATCCCCTGAGGCAGCAGATTTAATGAGTGTCCATTGCAGGTTGTCTGAATATTTCTCTTCCAGGTTGTAATCTGTTCTTGTCAAGCATTGTATGGCTATTTACATAACAAAATGTTCTCCTACAGGGCGGCGCCATTTTGTTGTAGTTTATGTGATTGTATCCTTGGTCTGTGCTAAGGTCATGATTGGCCGGCCATTTTACCATCTTTAGTAGACATCAGCATTGTTGTTTTTTTTTGATAATCAATTTTATTAAAAGTTTTATCACAACATACAAATTCATTGGTTGCAGTTCATTAATTACCAGGAAAATCATGACTTTACACACAGGTGACAGAGAAGGAAAAAAAAAAGGCGTTCCATCAGGGCATAGCCCGGCAGTCCATACGGTAGAGACAGTTGTACACAGAGGAAAACACATATAGGCAGACCATCAAGGTGGAAGCATTGTTAATGGGGATACCTGGGGTCGAACTCCAGGGGGTGTTTACGGCCGGTAGGCTGGAGGGTGCGGTGGGAAGTTCCGCTTCCAGCAGTCCTTTGGGCCAGTCCCCGCACAAGTGCATGTGCGCCAAGTTGGCATAACTGCACAGTCCCTCGGAGGTAGTATTTGGGGGGAGGGGGGGCCATAGGGAAGTAATCTTATGGGAATCCGGGCCTCCTACGCATGGTAACTCTGGTAAGAGGGGTGGACCTAGCACGTAGTTGGAACAGTCATGACCTTGCCCGTTGGCTCATTTGGAATAGGCAGAAAACAAAATTGTACATAATTTAGTTCTAGGTTAGGTATGGCTATGTATTAGACAACATGTTAAGGTTAGCCATAAAAATAATTGTAACTATATTGTATAAGAAAAATATACGGTAGATGTCCTGAAGAAGACCGACGTGACCTTTTCAGTGTGGGCACTATAAGACGGTCGAAACATGTTGGCTACTGTAATTTAATGAGGGGTGTTTTAGGAACTTGATTTCCTTCAAAAACACCTCCCATCCTTTACTTACTTTTAATCCTGACCTTGGAACCTACGAATAAAGGTCTGACAGGTATCCATGGGCCAGTTTTAATAGCACTATCCATTCCCTGCACCTTTGTGTATCACTATACCCAGTCTCGGGGTAACACTTAACTGGTTATCACTTAATGAATTAGTTTAATTAATAAAACGAATTTCGTAGCACGCCCTGCAGTGCAAAATGCGATGCAAGGCGTGCTACGAAATTCGTTTTATTATTTAAATTGTTTACTTACCTCCACTTATCCATATTCCGGTGTTTAGAACCCCCCACCCTGCCCCTCCCCTGCCCTGCCTCTCTGCCCCACAGAACTCCCTCTACGGGCCACGGCTGAACTATGGCTTCATTGTATATAACATTGAAAATGCTTCAGTTCCGACATGATGAAACTGTGAAATAACTTTAACAAGTCTATATGAAGTTACATCAAAGGCTTTCAACAGTGGCACTGCTCTAGAGTTAAGATTTATTTTTCACCATGAGAATAAGGGCAAAAATGGAGAGCTCGATAGGGACCCGTCTCAGCAGCCATTTTCTAGAACTTCCGGTGCTGAGCACTGGCAGGACCCGGCCCACTTAATGCCCTGATTATCCATATGAGTAACTTTTCTAAGTAATTGTTTGGTTATCAAAAATAGAAACGGACACTAGTTACACCTTATAACCATTGGTATAAGGGATCAAGGTCAGAGTAGCCTCAAAAAACTCTATGTTTTTGTGTTGGAAGAAGGTGCGGTATATCTGGTTCGTCCGCCCCACATTAGAGTTGTGGCAGTTATCATTGGCTACTCCGAAGTGAATGTGCCAGCCTCACCCGAGGCACCTCTGGTCTAGGGTGCAGTGTCCAGAGATTTGAAGTGAAAAAAGGTGCAAAGTAAAATGTGCAAAAAAGGAAGAAATAGTTAAAAGGGGAAAAAACAGCCCGAAAGTTCTTTAATGGGGGTTGTTTCTACCACATTAAAAATTGGGTGGTACGATGTTAGACCGAGTTACCAGGTCTGATAGTATGGTTTCTTAAAATACGTCGACATGTTTCAGCTCCGTTAGGCCAGGAAGGGTCTGCGGAGCTTTCGTCAGGACTCACAAACATATAGGTATGGTACTTACACAATTTGTGTAGTCTTATTTTGGCGTGCAAACACTCTTATTTTGGTTACACAGTTGGGGAAATTTTCCTTCTTAGTCTGAAATGAGACGAAAATGATGCCCATATATAACATGCACACATACACCTTATTTCGTTAATGTATCACATTTCTCTTTAATTTGGTTAGGGAACATTTTTCTTTACCAAAAATATGCTTTAATATTCAGAAGGCAGAAAAGGAGAGTGGGGATGATGAACCTGGGTTATCTCTAAGGTTAAGTAAGAATTCGTAGGCAGGAACTAGTAAGACACGCTGTATTATATTATATAGCCCTTGTCAGCGTTGCATCGTAGCGCTTATCAATATGGCGGGGGCGGGGTGGGCGAGCGCTGTAGACAGTGCGTAGCTGTGTTATTAAAGTAATCCAAACATTGCATGGTTAGTATATAGCGCTTATCAATGTAGCGGGCAAGACTTTTTTGCATTTTAGATAAAACGCTGCGAACAGTGCATGGTTGGTATATTAAAAAAGACGAAGTCGCCTACCTGTGGCCAAGAGAGCTTTGCTATTCCGGGGTGTCGCTTTATAAGCAGTGAGGAGCTCAGAGCTGTTTGTAAAAGGGGGGGGACTCCGTTAGTTTAAAGAGAGTGGCTTGTCTTACCGGAGTATCTGGAGGTCTTGTTTCGCCGGCGCCATTACCCGCGTGTAAGGAGAATTCCGCCTTGTGCTGACTCTGCCCCGGGGTGTGGCTTGAGTTGAGAGCACTGAGATTTTAAAGGTGCCTAGAACGTCACTCGGACGTGTCAATTACTGCGTTTTTTTGGGGTATCGCATCTCTGGTAGCTTTATTGAACCACACGAGGCTATAGTATCATTGTAGGGTGTTTTTACTAATACATCAGAATACCTAATGTTTTTTAATAGGCAAAACGGTGCCAGGGGATGGCATCGTTCAGTCCTTGTTCACAGGTTTTAAGGCGGTCCACCCACCTCTGTTCTTTTTCGAACAGACGGCGCTCACAATTAGTGCTTTTATCAGTGAGCATTTCAAGAACTGTCCAGTGGAGTTCTTCGCATGAGTGACCCATCTCTATAAAGTGAGCACAAAGTTTTGTGGTGTTTTTCTTTAAGCGAATATTACTTTTATGCTCGCCAATCCTTAGCTTTATTTTGCGACAAGTCATGCCAATGTATCTTTTTTTGCACTTGCAGGTGATCATATATATGACGTGTGATGAATTACAGTTCGTATGCTGACGTTGTGTCCATACCAGTGTCTCCGTTAGCTGTAGTGTTTTTGATACTGTGGTTGTTTTACAGGCTACGCAGGACCCGCAAGGGTAGTGGCCAGTTACAGGGTTCATAGTCACATCTCTCGTGACGGATTGTTGTTGTTTTCTCAAGGGGCGGGTATGGACTAGGACGTCTTTGATGTTCTTTGTTCTGCGATTGGCAAACCTCGGCTTTGGCCAGTTGAAAATTCCAGTGTTTAGGATATGCCAATTTTTGTTTATCAGCTTGTTTATCTCATAAGTTGATGGGCAAAAGGTAGTGACGCAGGTCGTCAAGTCCTGTACTTGTGCTTTTGGGTAACTTTGTAGGAGGCACTCCCTGGGCTGGTTGTCCGCTCTTTTTTTGCAGTACTTTATTGTTCTTGCACTGTAATTTCTTTTTGACAGTTTTTGACTTAGCTCTTGCGCCTGGATCAGATAGTCTTCTTTTTTGCTGCAGTTACGTTTTAGCCGAAGGAACTGGCTAAAAGGAAGATTGTCTCTGAGTGGCTTTGGATGGTAGCTCTGATATGAGAGCAAACTGTTTTTGGCAGTGGGTTTTGTGTAGGTTTTTGTGTTTAGGATGTTATTTTCTACAAAAATTGTCAGATCCAAGAAATCCAAACTCTTATTACTGGAGGTATGCGTGAATTTTAGCCAAGGGTCTAGGTGGTTAAGCCAATGGATAAATTGTTCAAGGTCGGATGATGTGTCCCAGATTAGGATCACGTCATCTATATACCTCTTCCAGTAAAGGATGCTAGTGGAGAACATATTAGCTGCATTGTGAATAAACTTACTCTCAAAGTTGCTCACATATAGCCCTGCCACCGATGGGGCAAAGGCACTGCCCATCGATGTCCCATGGGTCTGTAAATAAAGATCTTCCTCATAGGCAAAAAAGTTTTCTGTCAGAGCCAATTTACAACATTCGAGAATGAAGTGTCTCGGTGTTTTGTATTGCCAGTCTTCAGAGTAAAGTATATCTTCCAGTACTTGCAGTGTGTCAGCTTGTGGCAGACTAGTGAATAAAGATTCCACATCCAAACCCACTAAGGTCATTGTTGCTGGGTCAAATGATTTTGCTTGGATCTGTACCAACAAGTCGCGGGTGTCTTTTAGGTAGGATGGTGTGCGTTGTACAAGTGGTTTTAAAAATTCGTCCGCAAATTTTGAAAGCGGCTCGAGGACTGACCCTATTCCAGACACTATAGGTCTCCCTGGAGGGGGGGACCTGTTTTTGTGTGTTTTCGGAAGTGAGTAAAAGTAGGGAATTTTGGGATCCAAGGTTATGAGATATTCAGCTTCCTTCTTGGTTATCCAATTCTTGGTCTCTGCTTCGTGGACCATACTGGATATTGTGTTCTGCAATCTTTCTGTTGGATCTGAAGTTAGTTTTTTGTAGAATCTTGTGTCCGACAAGAGGGAAAGGCATTGGTCATTGTAGCCGTCTTTACTTAGGATTACAATGCCGCCCCCCTTGTCAGCAGGTTTCACCACTAATGCCCTGATTATCCATATGAGTAACTTTTCTAAGTGCCAGCATATTCTTCAACAATATGACTCATCTCCACGACCCGAGGGCTATTGAAATTTGTTTTGGGAAGTTACGACTGTGGTGATGCACTGCTGTGGATGGTGTAAGGCAATCTGCAAGAACAATGTTGTAAGTGGTCAAAAGATCTGGGATTTACTAAAACACCCTAAATGATGACCAGGTTTCTCTGCAATACGATTAAGATCTGGACCCCATCATCTTTCACTTGCAGCACTGTAAGAGGACCATTCACAACAGAGGAAAACACAGTTCTCTTTTCCTAGCCATGCATTTCTAATAATCATCAACATTATGCATTTTAGGATTTTCATTTTGATGATGTCTGCTGAAATTTTGGGATGACCCTTGACATCATTAGCGGGATGGCCCTTTCAATGTGGGGTTTCAATCTTATGCAACTCTTGTGCAGTTTGATAGATTATGGGTGGCAGTGAGAGGCGTAGAAAACAGAATGCTAAGTTAATGCATGCTGGTGACGTGTTCCACTTTGGAATGTTTCTGGGAAGGAACTAAGCTAAGTGAATTGTGTCACCAAAAGGTTGACATTGATTTATGTGATGAGCTGATATTTCCTGGTTGACAGTGGGTAGACCATAGTTGTAGAATTCACCTTCCAGGACAGGTAGGTAGGTGGTATGAAGATCTTATATAGACCAGGTGCATTGCATGCACTTTTTTGGGTTCAAAATATTTTATTGAGATTTTATAATAGACAATTACACAAAGACATACAGAAAATATCAATAAGATGAAAAATCTATTATAGTACAATCAATATAATAAATGCATATACATTCCAATAGATATACAATTAATATTATACCTAGAAAAATCTAAAAAGGAGGAGGGGAGGAGGGGAGGGATTGCATGCACTTTTAGGCACACCAAAGCAACACATTAATGACACTGCAAGATAAAGAATTTTAAAGTCTCTCGGTGGAAATGTATGTTGGCCAGTTGCAAATAATTTCTTTTGCAGTTACTATGAGGCTATAAGTTTTGAAAATCTGGTCATATCTTGGAACTTTCGATCTGTGTTTACTGGTGTTGGTTGTTTTCAGCTGGTATAAAGCTTGCCTTGTGATTTATTGCTGCAGTGATAAACTTCATAGTCAGAAAGAATCTGGATGCTGCAATTAAATCCGGTAAATTCTATTTGTAGTTGGACAACTGGAACTTATGCTGCGACAAATAGGTTTCTTTGAAGACATTTTACATCATTAAATATAATCCTAGAGTGCCTTGTGATATGAACATGCTGCCTTGTCAAATATTTGCCCCACTGGGACCAGGCCTTCAGCAGATTTGCACCATGGCTGCACCAATCACAACCTCCCCTCCGGTTCTTCAGAGAAGGGGTGACCAATCAATGGCAGATATTGTTCTCGGAATCCCATTAAAAATAATTACAGCCCCTTGCTTCATTACAGGCTGTGCTAATGTACATGTATTAAATAGACACGGTTACAGGCTCCACGGGGGTGTGCAGAATAGCCAGTCTCTCGCAATAAATAAAAGGCCTGCATTCTGCACTGAGAGCCTCTTTATTGGAGACCTAAGCTTTTGTAGTACAACAAAGGCATCCGTGCAGTCACCCCAGTGATGAACATAGCTCCCTGATCTCCAGTCTGTGGTACCCAGGAGGCTGCAGTGGCATGGAGACAGATGCTTGATTCATGCCTGCGATGCCTGCTGTGCGTGAAAGCCAAGCCAGAGGCCCGGCCCTGCCTCCCTAGCAGCAGTCTGCTGAGGGCGCACAACAACTATGGTGCGTGCACGTCTCACATTTCATAGCCTGAAGATAATCAAGCGGTGGTACACCCTGCACGAACTGCCCCGGGGGCCTGTGGGTTGATTTCACTGCAAAACTGTTTCACACTGGGGAAGATTCACAAACAGCAGGGGGGAAATGTCTGACACGTTACACCTCTGAAAGGAGAAAAATGCAGGCTTTTATCGAATCCTTAATCCGTAGAGGGTGTCAAAATCTGCAAAAAATAGGGACCCTGAAACTGCACTCATGGTATTAATGTTCAACATTCCGGAAAACAATCTCACTGAAATATCTAACATGTGCCATGTGTGTGCTCAATGCACATTTCTTTTCAGCTTCATTTTGTAAGGTGCCATGTTGAGGTCTCATGTCTCCCACACGCATCTCTCAGCAGCCAGTCTTCCCTTCCCTGTGCATATGCCCAGTGCTCAGCCCAGCCTGCAGCTCAGGTGAACTGCTACTGAAACGAAGGAGTGCTCCTATCAGTGCCTGCTCTGCTGATCCACGCCCATAACTCCTCCCACCGGAGCTCCGCCTCCCTGGGCCTGCTCACATACTTCCTCCATGGTCTTTCTACACATGTTCTCTTTGCCTGGAATTCTAGACACATATAGAAAATCTGCAGATAATTTCTAAAATGTCAAATAATTTGTTGAAAACATGCAAAACGGCCAAAATCCACACGGGCAAAGAATTCTGTAGGGAATTAAGAGATTCTGCGTTTTCTGCTGACACAATTCAATTTCAATTTGTAATCTTTATTCGGTTCTTAAAAAGACACCATAAAAGCACAAATACAAAGTACACACAAAATATTTAAAAACGTCAATAATTTTCCATAAAAAAATATAAATGTTAAAATTATCTGACACTCTAAAAGGACAAGGGGATCATAAATTTAAGTGTTCAAGGGGACGAGTGATGTTAGGGGCCAATTTCTCTAGTATTCCTCAGTCTTATTGCTATTCGAATAAAGTTTATGGTACAAAAAAGGGTGTAAGCATCCTCCGCTTCCTGTAAGAACCTCAAGGCCAATCTTGCATGTTTAAACTTTAGGTCTTTCAAGATCCCCACCAGGCACTTGCGTCTTGGCATAGTATAAAATGGGCACAGTAAGACAAAGTGAAGGGTATCCTGCGGAGACCTGTGGTCGCAGCCGCAGGTACCCTTCTCCTCCACTGTGTGAGTGAACCCAGCCGGGACCGCAAGGAGGTGATGGAGCATGTTGAGTCTGAAGCGTGTCATGACGAAGCGATCCTGGGCGTTGAACATGACCCTTAAATAAGGTTCCATGCCATGCTTCACTGTAAGTTCATTATAGAAAAGATTAGTGGGTTTATGATTTTCTTTTTCTGCCCTTGACGACTTAAGCTGTGCGGAGAAGAGTTTTTACACCAGGGTCTTGCTCTCGGGTGTTATGGAGTCTGGGGATGTAAAGAAGTTAGAGCAATCAATTTCTACTAGAGATTTCTTAACGTATTTCAGCCAGGGGATAGTTTCACCTTTGTCTCTTTTGAGGCAGTCCCCTATGATTTGTCTTGTCAGGGCCGCCTCTGGGTTGGTCCATACTTTTACCCATGCCAGGAGAGGTTTAATTTTAATCCTGTCTTCTATGAAGGTTTCTCCTACTTCTTCATGGATAATGTGGGCCGATACACTCTGCGGGACTTTCAGAATTCTCCTCAAGAATTTATTTTCTTCTGTCTGGATCTGCTGTACTTTATTATCCAGGAAGCCCCACACTTCTGCAGCATAGGATACTTTCGCACAGCAGATTGACCTATATAAGTTCAATATTTGTTCCGGGGACCATTTTCCTAGTCTTTGCCCGTACCCCATAATGGCTCCTACTGAGGCTGCCAGTTTCATAGAATGCTTTTCTACCAGAGGTTTAAAAGTGAGATGATGGTCAAATAATACCCCTAGGTATGAAAAGGTCTTGACCTGG
The DNA here is from genome assembly GCF_964263255.1 of Lissotriton vulgaris. Taxonomy (NCBI): domain Eukaryota; kingdom Metazoa; phylum Chordata; class Amphibia; order Caudata; family Salamandridae; genus Lissotriton; species Lissotriton vulgaris. The sequence goes on along the minus strand of NW_028252623.1, from coordinate 960,552 downwards.
TCTATTTTGTGTGGCACGATATGATAGGTAAAAGACCCTTTTGTTGGTTGCCCTGATGACATGATGTAAGATTTTTCCAGGTTGGTTGCCAGGTCCAGTTTGTCCATGAACATGACGAACCCATCAATCAGTTTTTGCAATCCTAGGGGGGTTCTGGCAAGCAAAACCGCGTCATCGGTGTAGAGTAGTACAGGTACAGCACGATGACCGATTTGAGGTGAATCCACCTTGAGTTTAAGGAGGTCTTTTTCCAGCGAGTTGATATAAATGGAAAAAAGGAAGGGCGCGAGGATACATCCCTGCCTTACTCCACTCGAGCAAGTGAAGGGGTTGGCCTTTTTACCCTCTTGGTTGTACCTCACACTTGCGGTGGTGTTCCGGTGGAGATTTTGCAGGGTGTCAACTAGCGGTTGGTCCACCCCTAATTCTAATACCATGGACCAGAGCTTACTCCTGTTTACACGGTCGAAAGCCGCTGAAAGGTTCATGAACCCCATATGAATGGACCCCTTCCCGGCGATGGTATATTTGGCTATCAGGAGATATAAGTTTAGGCATTGATCGGTGGTAGATCTACCTTTCCTGGAGCCGTATTGCATTTCCGAGAGGACTTGATGCTCCTCGGCCCATTCTTGCAGTCGCTGTAGGATGACTCGCCCTAGTACCTTTGCTGTCACATCTATGAGCGAAATGGGTCGGTAGCATTGGGGGTCGTCACGTTTCCCTTTCTTGTAGATTGGAACTATGGTCGCCGTTGACCAGGACTGAGGCAGTCCTGCCACCACTGCCTCGTTTAGTACCCTGGTGAGCAACGGTGCCCACAGATCGGGTCTACTTAGGTATAGGTCTGGTGGAATTCCGTCCGGACCCGGAGCCTTGTTTTTGCTAAGCCCAGTTATTCCCATTTCGACTTCTTTCAGGGAGAAGTCCAACTTGGCCGGCTGATGAACCCTAGATGCATCCTCCAGGGTTAGGTGACTTGAGTGGTTGTATAGACTCTGGAAGTGGGTCTGCCATTGTTCCGGCAAGATGATGTTCATAATTTTTGGTGCCCCTTGGTCCTGGAAACATGGGGAGTTAATCACTTTCCAGAAGCTTGCAGAGTCTTTCCTTTCGGCAGCATCCCTTAAGTCCTCCCAGGCCTGGTTTTGTAGGCTTTGCTTACGTTTCTTCAGAGCTTTTTTATATTCAGCTCTGTTCTGTGCCACCATGATCTTGTCCCTTGGTTTAGAGTGGAGGCTATCCTTCAATTTTTTGAGCGCCTTAGTGCAGTTCGAATCAAACCAGCGGGGATTTGAGTACGTTTTGTTAGACCCAGTGGTCTTTAAGGAGTTATTTACGTGGTGCGCGATTTCTTCGAATGCCCTGACCACCCGAGCACCACACACACTTGGGTCCAGACATTTATCTATTGCAACTGAGGCCTCTGTTAATAATTTTTTGTAAAATCTATCCCCATCGATTTTGGCCCATTTAATTCTTCTTCCCTGGTCCACTGCTTTTTCCATGATGTCGGATCTCTTTGGGCACGAGTTAAAATCAAAACCTTCAATAGTGATAATGACCGGGTTGTGATCACTAAAGCTGCTGGCCTCGATTATAGTGTTGCTGATGTTTCTTTTTAGAATGGGGGAGACTAGAATAAAGTCAATGTAGGAGTGGCAACCTCTTCCTTTGTATGTTGGGGTCAGTTCTCCTTTTTCACCCAGTGCCACAAGGTCTAAAGTTTGAGTTAAGTTATGCCTTTTTGTTAGTCTCTCTAAATCCCATCCCTCTTTTGAATGTGCAAAATGTGGGCCTTTCATTAAAGTGCATCTTGACCAGTCTTTGTTAAAGGGTTTTAATTTGTCACATAGATGGCAGTTAAAATCTCCCATTAATATTAAGCTTGGGAGGTTTGGTGTCTTATTTAAAAGGTTCCAATTTCTTAGGCATTCTTCCAGCTCATTTACAGCTATTCCCTTCTCCATCGTTGCAGAAGCATTATACCAGTTAACTAGGAAAAAGGTTAATCTTGGTGAGGTGAACCTTAGTATTCTGCGTTTTCTGCTGACACATCGCCACCGTAAATTTGGCCTGTCCCCGTGCACAGCTACCCAGGAGTGCTCACATGCGAAATGTTTATGCATTGAATTTAAAAAACTGTTTGAAAGCATAAGCATTCCAAAATGAAAATGTGACGTAAACATGACATAAATGCATTTAACATATTCTCTAGGGGGAATAATTCCCTCCTGTTAATGTGGGTGACTTTCCCTCATCATTCACACTTCACCTGCACTTAGCAGGAGTAAATGTCAGACAGAGCGTTTCCGTGGTGGGAAACTACTTGGAAGTGATGTGTGACTAACCACAACTTGTGAGTTTGTGGTTCAAGGGTGTTCAGCTAATTCTGCTGGAAGACCCATTCCACCATCCTAGCAGTGCCTTTATATCCAGGCAGGTCAAATCTGGTCAGTTCAAACTCTGGGTAACTGAATCAGGAACTGGCTCTTGTAAATTGATTTTTTTGCACACCTTGCTTGAACCTGGGTGCACACACAGCTGTGCGGATTAGGGCCAATGTTGGTGCATAACATGAAATAAAGTAATTTCAAGTCCCGTTCAGAAACATGAGCAGGATTGGATTGACTTACATGGGACAGAGGAGATTTTGTGAGGGGTGAGTGCGGGCAGGTGGGGGGCTGTGGCCCTTGGCTCTGTGAGTCTTGCTGTCCTTTCCTCTCTCCTCCTAGTGTTTTTGGTCCAGTCCCGCGTTTTTTTTGAGTGGGCTGACCTCAGTGGTTGCCACTAGACCTGTGGCCTCTAAACTTTTGATGCTGAGCTCCCTTTAAACAATATAATTTCTCTCCTTTCCCAATATGACAGAATTGCTTATATTTTCCCATAATACATGTACATGTTTAAAATTTCAAATATAGAGAGGAAATGTATCAAACAAGGCCTAGGTGATGTCTACAAAATATACAGCAAACACACAGTCCAAAGTAAATTTATAATTGATTAGTCAAAATCAGTACTACAAAAAACAAACATCTTGATCACCATGGGAGTTAATATAAATAATAAACATCTTTTGCTGTCATAGGCCAATTTTAATCCCTTCCCACCTTGAAGGTTTACTTTCATCTTTAACAACGATAAATAAAATGTTATTATGCAAAATACAATATCATATTTTCCTAGCACCTCACCAGAGTCAGTCATCAATAGGCGTAACATAGGGCTGTCTTGTGAAATAGAAAATAAGAAAAATGTTAGTAAAGCCCCCCATGTAAAATAATGCACAGAACCGCCCCTCCACTAATCTCCATTTACGCAGTAGATTACAGACTGAAACCTCGATGTGCAACGTGGAAAGATAGCCAATGTAGCCCTACAACCCTGATTTAAAAATGTTTAATGTTCAGCTGTCTACAAATTATGATAATCTACTAATCTGCCTGTTAGTTCCTGCTACACTCATCTTCAATATTTGAAAAAGTCTGATTCACAAAGAAGGTGGTTTCTACAATCTGACTGTTCACTGATAAAATATTGATTCTCAAAATATCCCCATACACAAATATCTAGTCATAAATATCGATGTCAAAAATATCGACATCCTATATTTTTTATGGTAAGTATAAAAATACCAAGAAAAAAATATTGATGTACAAAATATCGATTCTTTTATATATGTAAAAAATAATATTAAATAATGAAATTAACTTTAATAAAATAATTTGGATTTAATATACATTTTAACAAGCATAAGAAATACATTTAATTAAAAAATAAATTAAACATACGTATTTAAAATATAATATATATAGATTAACTTTAAAACAACTAATGAACTATTAATTTTAATTTATTTTTAATTTGATAAATATATAAACATTTACAAATACATATATAAATATATATATATATATATATCTCTCTCTCTCTCTCTATATATATATATATATATATATATTTGTTAACAAATTTTAACGTTTGCTCGGAAATTTGATGCAACCAGAAAAAGATTGGCCCAAGGCACTCCCAGCACAATTAATAGAGATACATCTGAGTCAGCGGCTGAAGTCTCAGAGGGAGAACAACCTACGAGCATAGAACAAGGAGGTAGAGACCAGGTACCTCCTTTTTTCGATGAGTACCAAGTGATGAAAGAGACACAACAACGACCACCTCAGAGAACACATCCCCCGAAAACGGTTCAAGGCAAAACAAGAAACGTAAAACGAGGAGGAGCAGAAGGAGGCAATGCCGTGGCGCCCACACCAATGGTAAGAAGCAGCAGAGGTGGGAGAGGCCGTTGGTAAATGAAGATAATACAATCATAAATCTCTCTGATAGAACATTGACACCTGATGAACAAAGAGTACTGAAAAGAGGATTGACATTCTGCCCAACGGCAAAATTCGACCTGGTTCAGACTAGGAAAGACCTATTCAAATATGTAAGTAAACTCAAATTCCCAAAAATATTTTCGCTTCACCCAAGGAATGATAACATTGTAAGAGAAGAAGCAAATGACAACAATGATGAATTACTAAATAATGACTTAGAAGCCTTAATGACCATACAATCTTTGGCACAAGCAGATGAAATTCCTAATTCCATTGAGGGTCTAGAAGCAGCAGGGGTTCCACAACAAAAGGATCCGAGCAACCTCAAAAGGAAATCTAAGATTCTACCACAAACTCCCCATTATGTGGTGGATGTTTTTAATGAAGCTGTCCTGATGGACTTACAGAAACTGGTACAAAAATCAACAGAAAAAGAGATAAAAAACTCTAACATCACAAGAAAGGAATGGGAAGCCATCAAATCCCTCAAATGTGACTCCAACATCGAAATAAAACCTTCGGACAAAGGAGGAAACATGGTGGTGTTCAATATGGAACAATATAGACAAGAGGCAATAAGACAACTTACAAACAGAGACTGTTACGAAACAATACAGAGGACAGAATATGTAAAATGTACTCTAGAGTATCAAAATCTTTTGGAAGGGTGGAGGGATCAAGGGATGCTCAATAAAGATGAATTTGAATTCCTACGATGTGAAGCACCAGTCATCCCCACCTTCTACCATCTTCCTAAGATTCATAAAGATCCCACAAATCCTCCTGGGAGAACTATTGTCTCGTCAATTAGTAGTCTCCTGGAGAATACCTCCAGATTTATAGACACTTATTTGGCACCATTTGTCAGAGATCTATCGTCATATGTGAGGGACACTCAAGATTTTTTAAGGCTGTAAATGTAAATGTAAAATGTAAATTGATACTTGTAAAGCGCACTACTCACCCACAAGGGTCTCAAGGCGCTTGTACGAATACCGCTGTAGAACCCATCCTGGCTTTCCCTGTGAGGCATCCACTCCTGGGCACCCCCAAGGTGGAGGCCAGGCATCCTTAGCGTTGTGGGGGCCGTTGTGGAGATTAAGCAAGCTATTGCCTAGAGTTGCAGAGTGGGACTCCATGATTGGAATAGGCACCGAGGCGAGAATTAACAGGTCCGTGGAATTTTTGAGCCCAAGACCCGCAGAGGCGGGGAATCGAACCCTGGTCCCTGGCCAGACCTCTGCATCAGGGTCTGCCGCTCTAACCATTGAGACACACTTGCTCAATGGTTAGAGCATCACATGGGAACCTGACATGCTTTTAATAACTCTAGATGTCACTAATCTATATACATGTATGGGCCACAAGGATGGCATATCAGCCGTGAATTGGTTTCTGAACAGCAAACCTTTGAAATTCCACCAACACAATCAAATGCTCATGACAATGATTGAGTTCTGCCTTGAGAATAATATCTATCTGTTCTCAGGGATACTGTACAGACAGATACGTGGAACGGACCTGGGCACGTGCTTCGCCCCCAGCTACGCAAATCTTTTTGTGGGCTGATGGGAGAAGTACGTGGCCTGGGGCGAGGCTAACGAATGTTGGATGGACAAAATCATGATGTGGGCAAGATATATTGACGATCTCTTTGTCGTTTGGCGTGGCGACCGGGCCTCGGCTGAGGAATATGTTGCCACGCTAAACGACAATGAGTTCAACTTGAGATTCACCAGCACCATAAGTGAGACCTCGGTGAACTACCTAGATTTAGAGGTCTACGTGACAAAAAAACATCTTCCAAAACACGGCTTTATAGAAAGCCTACAGCAGGCAATGCTGTACTACATGAAGCGAGTCATCATCCTAAGAGCCTAGTATTAAATATACCTTTTGGAGAACTTCTCCGCCTCAAGCGTAATAGCTCGGACGGAGGGGACTTCAAGAAAGGAAAAGATGAGGCCATAATAAGATTCCAGAAAAGAGGATATTTGAATGCAATCCTAAATGACGCTGCAGAAAGGGTAGAAAAAATAGACAGGAAAGAGCTACTGGCGGACAAAGTCAAACAGAAAGTAGAAGGCCCCACACGAATGATCACCAATTTTAATGCAAGATCAGGGGAGCTAGTGCATGTGTTAAAAAAAGACAGGCACATTTTAAAGACAGATACCACCTTAAGAAAAGTTCTACCAGCACACCGTTCAATAACATATAGACGCTGCCAGTCATTAGGCGATCACCTTGTCCACAGTCATTTTGAAAACCCTGTAAAAATTCCAGTTATGAAAAACATAAAGGGTTTTTATCCTTGCCTCCGATGTAAGGCCTGTAAACATAGCAAAAACAGATTCAGCTACAGGGGAAGGCCCGATGATCCACGTCCCACAAGAGAGATATCAGTTCAGTTCAGTAAATCTTTATATGGAAGAATAAAACTTCCTCATAAAAGCACATTACATAAAATTTCATTAGATTTCATTACATTTCATTTCTGAACTTTTCATGTTAAAAACAACAATAGAGAAGAGAGGATATGATTCACGGGGCACATATAATTTTACAACACTAATTCATTTAAAAATTTCTCAACTGTAACTCTGACTTCACGGTGTATTGCTTGGAGTATCCATGCTGCAAGCGCTATATTGGAAGTACAATCCATCAAACAAAAAAACGTGTCCTAGAGCACATGCTCACAATAACGAATCGGGATAAAACACATCCCGTGGTGCGCCACTTTGAAATATATCATAAAAGTGACAGGGACCTTCTAACATTCTTCTGTCTGGATCAAGTGGACAGAAAAGAAAGGGAAGGAGACCGTGTGAAAGCTCTGAGAATGTTGGAATCAAAGTACATCATTGATCTTCAAACCAAGGCCCCTACACGGCTATACAATGGTGTAGAGTTAGGGATTCATCTATAGTGGGATGATAGTGCAGGAAAGGGATGGGGAAGAGGGACTCATGATGAAAGTGTATGGAACAAGTAGTAACAACATATGTCTGTTCACTTCCCCGTCTGCCCTAAAAGACCGCGTCATCTGATTCACAGATGTTATTAAAAAAGATCTCTCTCTCTCATTTAATCAACACGTGAGAATGCACATACAGGGCGAGATGCACCATTAGGGTATAGGTTTAGCATCTATGTGATACATATAATTGAATTCAATATCAGGCATTGGTCTTGAATTTATGATTGAGTACAGCTATAAATGCGGTATAGAATGTAAACAAAAGTATCTATGGGATAATTATTGTTGCTGCATGCAATAGCTAATTGTAGTACCACAAACATATTTAATTTATTATGTTTATTCTTTTACCCTTATGAATTTGTCACTCCATCTTTACTGTCTAATGTTTATTGGGACTCCGTGAGGCTTCACGGAATAAAATGGTCGAACTGTATGCACAACGCTAACACTGACGAAGCCGTTAGGCGAAACACGTCTGTTAGAGGGGTAGGAGGTCTGTAATAAACCACTTTGGAACTGTAGTCCTGTGTGCTTTCCTTTCAGCATTAAGTAAAATGTTGACGTTTTTTGGATATATATATATATATATATATATATATATATTATTTTCTTGGTGTCCTGTGATGTCTACATTTGGAAATGTCTATGTGGCATTGTCCTTGACATCATGTAATTAATTGTAGAGGTGTTTTTTCATGAATAGGTATTTTACCTGCATTTCTAAACAAACCTATTTATATAAAAGTGTATATATCTTGTATTTTACATTGAGGATACATCAGGTCAAGTTCAAGTTCAAGAAATACTTTATTCGGTTCAATTTACAAAAACCATAAAAGTACACAAACATAAAAAAGGTCCACAAGTCACCAAGCAGCATAACAATGATAAAATACAGCATAAAAAGGGAGGGAGTACCCATTAAGATATGCAGCACTTGGTGGCAAGAATTTAAAAACAACAGTATATACAACAATCAATAATTAAAAAAGTCATTATGAGAGATTGTGAATTTAAAAAACTTGATTCAGGTTACAATGGTCGACATTTATGAAGAATCGTCTAGGACCAAGTGATCTTTTTACTGAGTCTCACCGCTATGGTTAAAAATTTAGCCACGTTATAGATTTCCCATATTTCCGCTAAAAGTTGAAGGTACAGCAAAGCTGGCTTCACTTGCCTAAACCCTTTCCCTTTTAACAGGGGTATAATGAACTTTTTCCTGATGCCTTTAAAGTGATCACAGAAAAACAGAAAATGGGCAGTATCCATAATTGAACAACCGTCACATTTGTACAGATCTAGATCCATACCCCTGGTCCAGCCAGGGCGGCCAGAAATTAATAAGTGGATTTTGTTCAATCGAAACTTAGTTAAAAGATACCTGTGGTTGGATTTGTTAACGACCTTAAGGTAAAGTTCCGGATCGTGGCATCAGGTCTGTTTTCTATGTTTATGCAATGATGACCCAATACCATTGCAGCACTGGCACTTTAAATACTCACCCTTCACAATGACACGCTGTCATGTGATCAGGGCTCAAGCAAGCCGAAACGTTATAGCGACAGCAATAAAATAAATCATCCGAATTTGTGGTCCGTGCCTGGTTCCTGTTCGTGTCTGATAGCAAGGTGGCAGCGCAAAGGAAACAGAGGTTTTGCATATATATATATATGTACACACACACACACACATATATATATGTATATATATATATATATATATATATATATACTTCAAATAACGTCTCCTCCCAATGTAGTCCTCTGGTAACAGTAAGTACACGAACACGACCTGCATCGAAGGGTAGCCTTTTAATTAGCAAAATTTCATAGCCAAATAATCTACTCTACACGTTTCGGGAAAGTTTCCCTTGCTCACGAGTAATGTTAGAGGATTCCTGATTGGTTTAAATAAATATGTCACAATCACAAATCAAAAAACAGTCAGAATAGACTTCCTCTGTTAACAAAATTATAAACAAACGTGAAGAAAGTGCATCATATTGCAGTCACAGAATATAATTATAACAATTATACCTTGTGGCAGTTTTATCGGCAAAAATTACCAGCAAAATACAATTTCGATATTGTACTGACAAAAAGTCAGTGATCGGTCAGTTCTACACGATCAGCCTTTCGGGTTGTCTCCTATATGTGTCACTTATTGCTAGATTCAATCTAACTTGCTGATATCTCTATTCCCCATTCTCCAACAAGAATATATTGCAATTTGTGTATAACAGTTTAATTGTATAGTTTTATCTTATGTGTTTTTAACGAGGCATCTATTCTTGTTTGTTTTTACAGGAGGAAAGGAAGGGACCCTTCACTTTCACTTTAGAACACTACACGGGTTCCCTACCCTTTTCCTCGACAATAACCTCTGCACTTCGTTGTAAGATAAGAGACACTTTGTTTGTAAGCACTTTAATCGTTTAACAGATGGTTCTGTGAATGATACACACATTTTTCTTTAGTTTTTGTAAACTGTACGGTGAGGTTTTTTTTAAACAGCCACTTGGCGAAGGAAGTATATCCCCCTGCGGTGGAATTTCCCTGTTGAGTGTTGCACAAATCGGCACTAGTCCGCGTGTATTTGCAACAAAGGACTGATCGTATTATTTTATAGTATAAGTCCAGTGTACATAAGTTTTCTTTGGGCCAATATCTGTATTATATTACTGAGGTTATTGCTCCATTAGTAGAGGGTTGATCGTCCATGGATAGGAGAGCTCCACAGCACACTTTTTTGCATGCATCGCTGTTTCCGAGTTTTTTTCTAGTTTTGAAAAAACTTTATTGTGCACAATGGAATATTAATTTAAATAGAAACTATAACAAAAGCAGCAATGTTTTGTAAAAGTACTTGCACACAGGAATATACTGACATTATGAAATGAATAATGGACGATATGGAGTAATATATATACACCATGAACGTTAGAATGTGAATGTATTTAAATACACCACTGCAAGATGGCGGCCAGGTTTAACGTAAACAATGGGGTCCGGAACGTAAACCTCACCTATGTTTATGTTTACTCATGTACGTATTTAGGCACGGTTGGTATTCTGCATTGATTGCGTGATCAAGAAACTCGCAGTGTTGAAACCCTAACGGTTAGCAATATATATATATATATATATATCTCCACTCGACCACTTGCAACCAAGTAATCCTAGGACACAACGGGGTAAGTTTCAGGAGCCCTTTATTCACTGCAGTATACAGCATAATGCATTTCGGCGACTATGCCTTCTTCAGATGCTGGTAACCGCCAGGTGACGCCTTTTCCCTCTTTAGAAACTCCTCGGACACTCCCACAGGTGGGAGATCAGCTGATCCTGTTGTAGTTCGGGAAGAGGCAATACACTGTCCAACCACCTCTCCCAGCATGCACCAGAAGTAGTCCGTGTGGCAGCCGGATCATGCTCGTGTGAGCGCTGTGTGTCCCGCAAAAGAGGGGCCGTGTTGTGGCAGGCGAGCCCGTATTCCATGTGCCCAGGGCTCCCTCCGGTCCCGAACACCTTCGCCGCAAAATTAGAACAAGTCGGACCGTGAAGCGGGAGGGATTCAACCCGCCTCCCCGTGTAGTCACGGTCTGCCACTGGCAGCGGCCACTGAGCCTGCTCGTTCTTGGGGCGGTACAGGGAACTATCGATACCTCGATTCCTCACCAGTTTGCCAGCAATGTTCCCTGGACTCTTGTAAGGCGGGTCCTAGTAGTGCGTTCCTGGCAGACGCACAAAATTTCTCCACTCGACCACTTGCAACCAAGTAATCCTAGGACACAACGGGGTAAGTTTCAGGAGCCCTTTATTCACTGCAGTATACAGCATAATGCATTTCGGCGACTATGCCTTCTTCAGATGCTGGTAACCGCCAGGTGACGCCTTTTCCCTCTTTAGAAACTCCTCGGACACTCCCACAGGTGGGAGATCAGCTGATCCTGTTGTAGTTCGGGAAGAGGCAATACACTGTCCAACCACCTCTCCCAGCATGCACCAGAAGTAGTCCGTGTGGCAGCCGGATCATGCTCGTGTGAGCGCTGTGTGTCCCGCAAAAGAGGGGCCGTGTTGTGGCAGGCGAGCCCGTATTCCATGTGCCCAGGGCTCCCTCCGGTCCCGAACACCTTCGCCGCAAAATTAGAACAAGTCGGACCGTGAAGCGGGAGGGATTCAACCCGCCTCCCCGTGTAGTCACGGTCTGCCACTGGCAGCGGCCACTGAGCCTGCTCGTTCTTGGGGCGGTACAGGGAACTATCGATACCTCGATTCCTCACCAGTTTGCCAGCAATGTTCCCTGGACTCTTGTAAGGCGGGTCCTAGTAGTGCGTTCCTGGCAGACGCACAAAATTTCTCCACTCGACCACTTGCAACCAAGTAATCCTAGGACACAACGGGGTAAGTTTCAGGAGCCCTTTATTCACTGCAGTATACAGCATAATGCATTTCGGCGACTATGCCTTCTTCAGATGCTGGTAACCGCCAGGTGACGCCTTTTCCCTCTTTAGAAACTCCTCGGACACTCCCACAGGTGGGAGATCAGCTGATCCTGTTGTAGTTCGGGAAGAGGCAATACACTGTCCAACCACCTCTCCCAGCATGCACCAGAAGTAGTCCGTGTGGCAGCCGGATCATGCTCGTGTGAGCGCTGTGTGTCCCGCAAAAGAGGGGCCGTGTTGTGGCAGGCGAGCCCGTATTCCATGTGCCCAGGGCTCCCTCCGGTCCCGAACACCTTCGCCGCAAAATTAGAACAAGTCGGACCGTGAAGCGGGAGGGATTCAACCCGCCTCCCCGTGTAGTCACGGTCTGCCACTGGCAGCGGCCACTGAGCCTGCTCGTTCTTGGGGCGGTACAGGGAACTATCGATACCTCGATTCCTCACCAGTTTGCCAGCAATGTTCCCTGGACTCTTGTAAGGCGGGTCCTAGTAGTGCGTTCCTGGCAGACGCACAAAATTTCTCCACTCGACCACTTGCAACCAAGTAATCCTAGGACACAACGGGGTAAGTTTCAGGAGCCCTTTATTCACTGCAGTATACAGCATAATGCATTTCGGCGACTATGCCTTCTTCAGATGCTGGTAACCGCCAGGTGACGCCTTTTCCCTCTTTAGAAACTCCTCGGACACTCCCACAGGTGGGAGATCAGCTGATCCTGTTGTAGTTCGGGAAGAGGCAATACACTGTCCAACCACCTCTCCCAGCATGCACCAGAAGTAGTCCGTGTGGCAGCCGGATCATGCTCGTGTGAGCGCTGTGTGTCCCGCAAAAGAGGGGCCGTGTTGTGGCAGGCGAGCCCGTATTCCATGTGCCCAGGGCTCCCTCCGGTCCCGAACACCTTCGCCGCAAAATTAGAACAAGTCGGACCGTGAAGCGGGAGGGATTCAACCCGCCTCCCCGTGTAGTCACGGTCTGCCACTGGCAGCGGCCACTGAGCCTGCTCGTTCTTGGGGCGGTACAGGGAACTATCGATACCTCGATTCCTCACCAGTTTGCCAGCATACTATATTATTATAAATTAAAACATTACAATATTTAATAGTCTTTAAACTTACATTTTGCACTCAATTGAGTGCAACAGTAGGAAAAGTGTTGTACAGCGGAAGGGTAAAATAACTATTCCCACTCCAATGAGTGCAACAGTAAAAAAAAATGTTGGATAGCGAAGGGGTAAAGTTTACTATTTCCACTCCAGTGAGTGCAACAGTAGGGAATGTGTTGGATAGCATAGGGGTAAAAATTACTATTCCCACTCTAGGAAGTGCACCAGTAGAGAAAGTGTTGGATAGCGGAGAGGTATAAATGACTATTCCCTCTCCAGTGAGTGCAACAGTAGGGAAAATCTTGGATAGCGGAGGGGTAAAAATTACTATTCCCACTCCAGTGAGTGCAACCGTACAGAAAGTGGTGGATAGCGGAGGGGTAATACTAACTATTCCCACTCCAGTAAGTGCAACAGTAGGGAAAGTGTTGGATAGCGGAGGGGTAAAACTTAATATTCCACTCCAGTGAGTGCAACTATAGAGAAAATGTTGGATAGCAAAGGGGTAAAAATTACTATTCCCACTCCAGTGAGTGCAACATTAGGGCACATTTTGGCTAGTGGAGGGGTAAAACGTACTATTGCCACTCCAGTGAGTGCAACAGTAGGGAAAGTGTTTGATAGTGAAGGGGTAAAAATTACTATTACCACTCCAGTGAGTGCAACTGTAGGGAAAGTGTTCGATAACGGAGGAGTAAAAATTACTATTCCCACACCAGTGAGTGCAACATTAGGGAAAGTGTTGGATTGCGCAGGGGTAAAAATTACTATCCCCACTCCAGGGAGTTAAACAATAGGGAAAGTGCTGGATAGAGGAGGAGTAATATATCCATTGAAGTCAGTTCAAAATTAAAAACAAACAAAATATCAACTAAAACACAAAAGATTTAAAAAAACATATATAAAAATATAAAAAATTTACAAACGATAAAAGCATACTATAATGTTAAAAAGATCTAACAAATACCTAGAAACATATTTCTTTCAAATTTAAAAATAATTTGCAAAGAAATAACTATTTTTAATAAAAAATATGTATAATCAAAAGCATTAATTATTATATAAATGTAATCTTTTTTATTTACTACCCTCTAACACCACACAATTCACAACACACATCTAAATAAAAAAGTACCTCCATAATTACCATAATTATCAATTAAAGAAATATAATTAATTAAAAACAAATTTAAACAGACAATTAATTTACTCCTCAAACTCTACCCTATAAAACCGAAATCCACACACAAAAACATACCAATTACCATAAATATTTTTTAATTGATGGATTAATATTAAAGATCAACTAATTAATAATTAATTAAACATAAATACCTTTCCACTCTCTACCCCAATAAACATTACAAGCCACACCTAAAAATCATTACACAATTTCCATAACTAACTGAACATTAATAAATTCATATCAATTAACAACAACTTTTTAATTAATGTAAAATATATTACTTCCCACCCTTTACCACTATAAATCCCACAACTTACACATAAAATAATTGCACAATTGCCATATTACACTTTTAATTAACATTAAATAACAAATAATTATTCATTAATTTTAAATAAGTTTCTTCCCACCCTATTCCCCTATAAACCCCACCACCTGCTCCTAAAGAAATAACAGAATTAACATAATTATCAATTAATTAAGTAATAATATTAACAACGAATTTATAAATAATGAATAATAAATTAATTCCCACAGTTAACACTCTAAATGTAAATCAAATAAATGTTAATAAATAAAAAATATTAATGAATGTATTATAATTAAATTACTTCCCACCCTATTCCCCTATAAACCTACAAACCACTCCTAAAGAAATGACATCATTAACATAATTAACAATTTATTATTTAATAAAAATTAATATCCAATTAATAAATAATAATAAATTAATTCCCACGAATAACACTATAACATGCAAATTAAATCAATATTAGTAAATAAAAAATATTAATATTTTTTTTATTATCAAATTACTTCCCACCCTATTCCTCTATAAACCCACAACTCGCTCCTAAAAAAATGACTCAATTAATATAATTACCAATTAATTATTTAATAATAATTAACAACCAATTAATAATTAATTACTCATTAATTAATTTCCACAATGAACACTATAAAAATCTAAATTTAATAAATACTAAAAAAAATTATATATTATAATTAAATTACTTCCTACCCTATTCACCAATAAACCCATAACCGCTACAGAACTAAAAACGCAAAATTTTGTTTAAAAAACATTAATAACTACTAACATTTTAACACGTATATTAAAAAACTAAAGCAATACTTGTACAAAAAATTGTTCACATACTTTTAATATACATTCTAAAATATATAACACTAATAATAACATTGATATTTTAAACAACAATATTTTTGCAAACAATATTAATGACTTTGATATTTTAAAAAACGATATTACTTGCCTCCAAGTCGATATTCTTGACCATGATACTATTGCTGTCGATATTTCTGCATCACAATATTTCCAACTCGATATTTGTGTATGTCGACATTTAAAACTCAATATTCTGTCTGTGCACCCAATCTGAGACATTTAGATCTCATAGGCATATGTACTAAGGTTGGATTTGCAAAACTTTGCAGCAAATTGTGAACTAACTTGTTCGCAAATTCAAATTGATTGTGCAAACCAGCCAATGTACCAATAGGTCAGTTCACAAAATTTGCAACAGCCCCACCCACGATAAAGGCTCTATCCTGGATCTAATCATTTCCAAAGACGACTCCATCCAACTCGAGTCAATCCAACCCTGTGACTGGTCTGACCACCACATTATCACATTCTTCATCAATGAAAAAGTGAAATCTAACCCGGGTCAATCCACCAGATCAAAGATCTGGAAGAGAGACTTGAAGAAACTCAATCCTAATTCACTACCCTCTCCCAGGTACAATCTTCTCCTACCCCCTACTGGCGCTTCTGACGTACAGGTTCTCACTGACCACTACCTCAAGTCGATGACCTCTATTATCAACGAAGTTGCCCCCCTTCAGTTAAAGAGAGTTTCCTCTAAAAACTCTAAACCATGGTACGACGGGCTGCTTAACGAAGACAGACGAGCTATGAGACTGGAGGAACGCAATTGGAGATCAGTCCCTTCAGCTATTCACCTCAAAACACTAAAGAAACAAAGAAACGCTTACTTTAGAAAAATCAAACGCTCTAAAGCACCTTTCTTTAGCCACCAGCTTGACCAAGCAAGAAACCGACCAAAAAAAACTGTTCAAGCTAATCAAAACTCAATCCAGGGATGGACCTAAAAAACTACAAAACACCTCTAGTACACTACTGACCTGCGAAGAATTCTCTATTTTCTTTAATCTAAAGATAGACAACATCAAGAAAGATCTCCTCACTGATCTAAGTCTTTAATCTAGCCCCCACAGCAAAACGCCCCTTGATCTAAAAAACCATGCTTCGCGGTCATCCTTCGAAACTTATTCAGAAGAAACTATTGGCAAGATTCTAAGTACACTGAAGCCATCCAATCACCTCACTGATCCTCTACACACAAACGCTGTAAAGGACTTTATCTCATTGCTTCTCCCGCTATGGACCAAAATCATTAATAGCTCACTTCAACAAGAATGCATCCCGGATTCCCTCAAAGTGGGACAAAGAGTCCTGCCCGTCTGCGCTCGTCAGCGTCTCGGAGGCGGACGAGGTAGGCCTGCTGGCCTTCTCCTTTCTTTTTCCTTATTTTGGGGCGTGTGCGCATCTCTTGTCTTTATGCTCCCCTATTCTTCCACGGAGCTACTTGCGCTGCGAGGACATACTACTACTTGCCATCATGTCTTCCCCGGTGGTCGACCTCTTAGGAAGGGCTGTTCGGGCTGCGGCTGGCGCTTTCCTGGTCAGGAGGGAATCCTGCTCGAATCCCCACTCGCGTATAACCAATGCTTTCTCCTCAACACCAGATCTCTCAGTAGACATTCCATTGACATCTGGAACTTGTTGTCGGACTCTAAAACATTGTGTCTGTTTCTCACTGAGATTTGGTTGGGAGAGTGCTCTGGTCCTGATCTGGTGACTGCAATTCCTCCGGATTATACCATCTTTAGGAGGGATAGAGTTGAAGGCCGGGGCGGGGGTGTGGCACTAATCGTGGACAAGCGCTTCCCTTGCACAACTTTTCCCGTTGATAATATCACGGTTTGTGAAGCCTTAGGTTTTACTCTCAGGCTATCTCCCCGTCAAACATGCGCTGGGATCCTCATCTATAGAGCACCGGGGCCCCTCGGCTCCTTTTTTGATGAACTGCAGGCTGCGCTCTCCGTGCCCTGCCTTAGATCTGAGCACTGCATTCTATTGGGAGATTTGAATCTTCACATGGATAATACAACGGACCCTGATACTATTAAGCTGCAGGACATTGCCTCCTCTTTAGGGCTGGTTCCTTAAATCACTAGTCCCACCCATATCAAAGGCCATACTATTGACCAGATATTTTCGACTAGCCCGATTGATGTGTCCCCGCCGCTTCCAGTTCTATGGTCAGATCACTTTTTAATTAATTTCTGTATTCCTTCCTCTGCCATGACTAGTACAAGATTGCTGAAAGAGGTCAGAGGGGTGGCCCGGCCTTTCCATCAGGTTACGCCAGAAATGCTGTCTGATGCTCTCCGCCGTCATCCCTGTCAGCTATCTGGTAATCTGGAGCAAAATCTTGACCTGGTCCAGAAGTGGCTAACAGACAGATTTGAGGAGTTAGCCCCTGGAAAGCCAGCTAAGTCTGCGGGTAGGCATGCCTCGGCCCCTTGGTTTACTCCCTTTCTTGGTAAGATGCGCCAAAACTGTAAGAAGGCTGAAAGAGCTTGGCGGCGCACGTATGACCCTGATGATAAAGTAAAATATAGGGATGCTATTAGACTTTATCACAAACATATTTTGGATGGGAAAAAAGTATACTTTGAGCGTAGAATCAAGGAAGCTGAAAACACGAGTAAAGAAATCTTTAGGATAGTAAAAGAGTTCACCTCCCCTTCCTTGAGTACGCCCACCCATTCTCATATCGAAGCTTGGATTAGCCAGCTTGGTGATTTTTTTATAAATAAAATTAAATCCATTCAGGACTCTTTCCCTGATGCTGGCCCTATTTCAGCTGCCAGCCATCTGACCACTTTACCCTTACCACTGGAAGGGAAAGGTCCTTTTCTCTCCGTTTTTCCTCCCATGCCTTTTGCTACCTCTCTTGATCTCCTGTCTCAGCTTCAATCCGGCTCGCCACTTGATCCTTGTCCAGCGAAATGCCTGGGGAGAGTAGCGCCTGCAGTTAACACCTTGCTTAATCCGCTGCTTAATTCCTCCCTGATCACGGGAGAGGTACCTCTGGCTTGGAAACATGCCTTGATTCTTCCGCTGCTTAAGAAGCCCACTTTAGATCCCCTTATCCACGCCAATTATAGGCTAATCTCCCTCCTCCCTTCTCTGGCAAAGGTGATTGAGAAGCATGTGCATCTCTCCATTTCCAGCTTTATCGAGAGCAATAACATCTTGCATGACTCTCAATCGGGTTTCCGTGCTAATTTTAGCACGGAGACAGCTCTTCTCGAGATCACTGATGCCATAAGAGAGACTCTTGACTCAGTGGGTAAGGCCATCCTGGTTATGTTGGATCTGTCGGCGGCTTTCGACACCGTTCCCCACGACGTTCTCCTTTTAAGACTCTGGGTGATCGGCTTTCGTGGGACGGTGTGGAACTGGTTTAAGTCATTTCTGACCGGCCGCCGACAAGTGGTCTGGGCACCTCCGTTTTCTGACGAAATGCCGCCGCTGGAGGTGGGGGTTCCTCATGGGTCTATCCTGAGCCCCACCCTTTTTAACATCTATATGGCCCCTCTGGCGGTGGTTGCGGAATCTTTTGGTGCCCGGATCATATCCTATGCTGATGACACCCAGCTCCTTTTTACGTGCAATAAGAGTGAGGCCTTCAACGGCAGTCGGATCAAAGAATGCCTGGGCGCTGTTTTTGACTGGTTTCAGCGGTACAGTCTGAAATGCAACTCCGATAAATCGGAGTTGCTTTTTTTCAGATGTCCGCCTGATCCCAGTTGGAAGACATGTGGCCTCAGGATATGTTTCCGCCTGACGTTGCCTCTTCAAAAGCCAAAAATCTTGGTGTTCTGTGCGATGACGATCTTTCTTTCAGACCCCAGATCATTGGGCTGACAGGGAAATGCTTCGGCATCTTGAAAATGTTGTGGAAGTTTCTTCCATTGTTGTCTCTGCAACATAAAAAAATCATTGTTCAGGCTTTGATAGGCTCGCCTCTGGACTACGCGAATGCCCTTTACCTCGGCCTTCCCAAATATCTTCTGGCACGTCTGCAGATAGTGCAGAATTCTGCTGCCAGAGCCATTTTTGGCCTTCAGCGTAGGGCAAAAGCCTCGGAGTTGCTCAAGAGACTGCACTGGCTTCCTGTCTCTAAGAGAATTACTTTCAACGTTCTGACCCTTGCCTTTAAGGCCCTTCACTTGATTGGACCAAAATATATTGGGAAGCGTATGGCTTTTTACGCTCCTATGAGGACTCTAAGGTCGGCCTTGCTGGCCAAAGTCGTCGTTCCCTCCATCAGACGTGCTCGCATTGGAGGTCGCTCCTTTCGACACTTGGCACCTCGTTGCTGGAATGAGCTTCCCGTTTCCCTAAGAAAAGCCAACAGTCTGTTCTCTTTCAGAAAGGAATTGAAGACCTGGCTCTTCTCCCAATAATATTCTTTCGGCCCTCAGTGGGTTGCTGTGTTGTGTACTGTTCTTCAGTTCTCTTTGCCAAAGCGCCGGGACACTCCTTGGAGTAGCCGTGCGCTATAAAAGAGACCCTATAACATAACATAACATAACATAACATAACATAACATAACAAGTATCGCCCATACTAAAGAAACCCACAGCGGACCCCACCGAGCTGAACAACTATCGCCCTATCACCAATATCCCTACCTTGGCCAAACTCTTAGAAAAATGTTTACACCTCCAACTGACAAAACACATCGAGCACTTTCACCTCCTCAACTCATACCAATCAGGCTTCCGAGCAGGCCATAGTACGGAATCAGCCATGACACACATAATTGATGACGCGCTTCAAATTCTTGATCAGAACAGTACTTGCCTCCTCATCAACCTTTGATACAGTCAAACACAAGAACTTACTCGATATGCTGAATCTCAGAATGGGTATATCAGGGACAGTACTCAAGTGGTTTACCTCCTTTCTGTATAACCGGACTCCGAAATTCAAGATTAACAATACTATGTCCACACCAGTTTCTGTAACATGAGGTGTCCCACAAGGATTCTCCCTATCCCCTACATTGTTCAATCTACTCATGGAACCACTCACCACACTGCTTCAAGCATCTAGGGCTCGATTCTGATCCGGAAAAAAGCACTTCGAATTTCCGTACGAAAAGTTTTTCCCCGTACAAATCGTACCCGTACACGTTTCCGTACGAATCTGCAAGTACGATCCCAATCCAAAGCATCACTCCGCACGACTCGTAAAAAACTCCATACAAATCGAAAGTCCATACGAATGGCATTCGGCTGATGCTTCACGCTACGTCCGAACGTAAATACACCGCGTCATCCGTACCAGGAAGCACGATCTGTGTTGAAGACACTCCATACGGCTCTTTTGCTACGAGAGACAAAAACTGCCGTAAATACAGAGTCCGGCCCAACCCGCACCCGGGTACGTGACAAATAAGACATGAACCCCATCGTCCGTGTCATACCAGTCCTGTACGCCCACCACCTCGTACATAGAAACCGACGATGGCGCAGACGGTGAATACAACGAAGTCAAACATACCTGTACGTGGTGCCACACGCGCACATCCCCATCAAACGCCTGTAATGTCGGGGTACGTAGCGACACACGCTACCACATAACACCAGTGTAATAGCCAGACGTGCCGCAACTACGTCATCGATCTCTGGGTGCGGCATGCTACCGCATATCACCAGTGTAATAGTCAGACGTGCCGCACCTACATCATCGATTTTGGGGTGCGGTACGCTACCGCATATCACCAGTGTAATAGTCAGACGTGCCGCACCTACGTCATCGATTTCGGGCTGCGGTACGCTACCGCATATCACCAGTCTAACAGTCCGACGTGCCGCACCAACATCATCGATCTCAGGGTACGGTACGCTACCGCATATCACCAGTGTAATAGTCAGACGTGCCGCACCTACATCATCGATTTCGGGGTGCGGTACGCTACTGCATATCACCAGTGTAATAGTCAGAGGTGTGGGACATAAGTCTGCAGTGTCAGTGCAAGTGTAAGTGATGTGTAGAAAACATACCCAGCAGTGCCCAGCAATAGAGTGTGTGTGTGGCTAAGACCCCCACCAGTGCCCAGCATTAGAATGTGTGTGGCGCTAAGACCCCCAGCAGTGCCCAGCATAACATTGTGTGTGGCTAAGACCCCCACCAGTGACCAGCAGTGCCCACCATCAGAGTGTGTGTGTGGCTAAGACCCCCAGCAGTGCCCAGCATTAGAATGTGTGTGGCGCTAAGACCCCCAGAAGTGCCCAGCATAACAGTGTGTGTGGCTAAGACCCCCACCAGTGACCAGCAGTGCCCAGCATCAGAGTGTGTGTGTGGCTAAGAACACCAGCAGTGCCCAGCAGTGCCCAGCATAACAGTGTGTGTGTGGCTAAGACCCCCAGCAGTGCCCCGCAGTGCCCAGCATAACAGTGTGTGTGGCTAAGACCCCCAGCAGTGCCCAGCATCAGAGTGTGTGTGTGGCTAAGACCCCCACCAGTGCCCAGCAGTGCCCAGCATAACAGTGTGTGCGGCTAAGACCCCCAACAGTGCCCAGCATCAGAGTGTGTGTGTGGCTAAGACCCCCACCAGTTCCCAGCAGTGCCCAGCATCAGAGTGTGTGTGTGTGTGGCTAAGACCCCCAGCAGTGCCCAGCATAACAGTGTGGGTGTGGCTAAGACCCCCACCAGTGCCCAGCATTAGAGTGTGTGTGTGACTAAGACCCCCAGCAGTGCCCAGCATAACAGTGTGTGTGGCTAAGACCCCCAGCAGTGCCCAGCATCAGAGTGTGTGTGTGGCTAAGACCCCCACAAGTGCCCAGCAGTGCCCAGCATAACAGTGTGTGTGTGGCTAAGACCCCCAGCAGTGCCCAACAGTGCCCAGTATAACAGTGTGTGTGGTTAAGACCCCCAGCAGTGCCCAGCAGTGCCCAGCATCAGAGTGTGTGTGTGGCTATGACCCCCAGCAGTGCCCAGCAGTGCCCAGCATAACAGTGTATGTGGCTAAGACCCCCAGCAGTGCCCAGCTTCAGAGTATGTGTGTGGCTAAGACCCCCAGCAGTGCCCAGCAGTGCCCAGCATAACAGTGTGTGTGGCTAAGACCCCCACCAGTGCCCAGCGGTGCCTAGCATCAGAGTGTGTGGCTAAGACCCCCAGCAGTGCCCAGCATAACAGTCTGTGTGTGGCTAAGACCCCCACCAGTGCCCAGCAGTGCCCAGCATTAGAGTGTGTGTGTGGCTAAGACCGCCACCAGTGCCCAGCAGTGCCCAGCATCAGAGTGTGTGTGTGGCTAAGACCCCCACCAGTGCCCAGCAGTGCCCAGCATCAGAGTGTGTTTGTGGCTAAGACCTCCAGCAGTGCCCAGCATCAGTGTGTGTGTGTGTGGCTAAGACCCCCATAAGTGCCCAGCATCAGAGTGTGTGTGTGGCTAAGACCCCCAGCAGTGCCCAGCATCTAAGTGTGTGTGTGGCTAAGACCCCCACCAGTGCCCAGCAGTGCCCAGCATCAAAGTGTGTGTGTGGCTAAGACCCCCACCAGTGCCCAGCAGTGCCCAGCATAACAGAGTGTGTGGCTAAAACCCCCACCAGTGCCCAGCAGTGCCCAGCAGTGCCCAGAATCTGAGTGTGTGTGTGGCTAAGACCCCCACCAGTGCCCAGCAGTACCCAGAATAACAGTGTGTGTGGCTAAGACCCCCACCAGTGCCCAGCATCAGAGTGTGTGTGTGGCTAAGACCCCCACCAGAGCCCAGCATAACAGTGTGTGTGTGGCTAAGACCCCCAGTAGTGGCCAGCAGTGCCCAGCATAACAGTGTGTGTGGCTAAGACCCCCAGCGATGCCCAGCAGTGCCCAGCGTCAGAGTGTGTGTGTGGCTAAGACCCCCACCAGTGCCCAGCAGTGTCCAGCATAACAGTGTGTGTGGCTAAGACCCCCAGCAGTGCCTAGCAGTGCCCAGCATCAGTGTGTGCGTGTGGCTAAGACCCCCAGCAGTGCCCAGCATAACAGTGTGTTTAGCTAAGACCCCCTCCAGTGCCCAGCAGTGCTCAGCATCAGAGTGTGTGTGTGGCTAAGACTCCCACCAGTGCCCAGCATAACAGTGTGTGTGTGGCTAAGACTCCCACCAGTGCCCAGCAGTGCCCAGCATAACAGTGTGTGTGTGGCTAAGACCCCCAGCAGTAAAAGCAGAAACATACCATTGTTAACCTCATTACCATCAGGAAATAGACACATGTTACTATACCCAAATTTGAACATCACACCTGCTCCCAGGTACACAGCAGTGAAAGCCATTATCAGACAAACTAAAGTACAGAAACAAAAATAAATGGGTTTATTCAGCTGGATCGAAAATTAAAATGCAAATAAGAGTCCTTGCTCTCATAAGGCCAATGGCCAGTCCAAACAAGTGACAAAAACAGTTTGTGCTTTCATGGATGTTGACACACCCAAACTTGCCTGCACACGGAGTTCAGTCCGCAGTGGAAACAGTGGGGGCATCATCTGTGGAATCCTCCAGCACCGCAGGGACAGGAGAGGGAAGGACAGGTGTAGTGGGTGCAGGTGGTGTGGATTCATCCACACTGTCCGGTGCATTGCAGAAAGTTGAAAGATAAACTTGGCTGCACACTTCAGCCAGTTCTGAAAACTACCACCTGAACCCGGGGACTCATTGGGGGTGGAGGTAGAGGGTTGTGAGTCTGTTGTCGCGGGTCTGTGGATGCGTGTGTGATGTCTGTCCCCTCTCCCTGTGGGTGTGCCTACATCCCCTTGAGATTGGGTGTGTGGTGATTTGCGCTTTGCCTGGTGTGTGGGTGTGCTGGGTGTGTCTGTTTGGGTGTCTGACCTGTGGCGTCTGCGTGTACGTTGGGAAGGTATGGGAGAGGCTGAGGTGGATGGGTCAGAAGGATGGGGGGCCAGATGCTGCTGAGTGGACAGAGCTGCCGTCAGTGTTGACTCAATGGCAGCCACACTCCGACGTAGATCAGACATGCCAGATGACATGCCCTCCATGAACGACAACAACTGTGTAATGAGTTGTGTATGTCCATGGAGGACAGTCAACATGGATGTCTGACCTACTACAATCTGCCGGAGTAGGTCCACAGACTCGTCTGTGGCTCCGCGTGTGTCGTCGGCGTCGTGTGCGCCGTTATGACGTTGTCTGAGTACTCAGACGCCGCTATGCGTGCTGATGTCAGGTCCGATTTTTCACGCCAGCAGCGCAGTTCCGGTATAAGTGTCACCTTAGTTATTAAAATTCAAAATTTTGTACAATCACTTTTGCTGATTTTACTTGCGTCTTCGACTCTGGACGGTGCCAATAGGGATGTCCGGTGTCAAGCCTGTGAGGATTGCGACCGACTGATGTCAGTGACTGACTCTCACCGTCAGTGTCTCCACTGTCTCGACGTCAACCACGACAACAAGAGCTGCTCCGACTGCCGGGCCCTGACTTTGGAAGCTAGGCGGGAGTGGTCCCGCAAGTGGCTCCGACTCCAGCAGTTGGCCTGCACTGCTAGAGGTCATGGTCTGGACGGAGCTCGAGGGACCGGGAGTCGACATCACTCATCCGGGGCAAAGTCGTCAGCAAACCACAAGAAGTCAAAGAGACGTCATCGCTCTTCCAAATCCCCATGATGCATGTGCAATGCGGCAGGGGATTTGTGTGACACCGTCCACGCGGCTCCGTCAGAGTCGCGTGCGTCGTAGCCTGACCCACAACCTCCAGTCCCTGGGCAGCATGCAACGCAGGATGAGTTTCAGTGCTTCCTCATGGCCATGATGTCCCTCACTCCTCCGACGGGCAATGCCGCGGCTTTGGGCCCAGCGTACATGTCTGGGGGCCCTGGCGGGTCTGGTGCTTCTGCCCCGACGCCGTCTGGTGCTTTGGCTCAGATGGCGCAGGCGCATTCGGCCCTGTGCCGCTGGGCCACACTGGATCAAAATCTTGATCCTGGTCCCCGCTGGTTGACCTCACGCCCTCGCCATTTACAGTCCCCCAGGTTTCACCCTCGGCGCCGTCCTCGGGTGGTGCCGTCCCCAATGCCACACTCAATACGGCTCTGCCGTGGGAACGGCGCAGCTGAACGCCGCTTTTGATGCTGCATGGTGAGTATAAATTCGACGAGCCGGGCACATCTTTTGACAACCCTGATAATCATGGAATGGGTTATAAGGAGTATTGGGATTGGTCTGAAGACCCACTGACACGTGAGTGTCGGACCCAAGACGAATGAACAGGTGGTTTGGGGGATGCGAGTGGTCTGCACACTTCGTCAGACACTGTTACTGTCCCAAATCCAACTGTGGGTTCGGAGGAGGGGGCAACCTACAGTGTGTTGTTGAAGCGGGCGGCCAAAGCCTTGCCCCTTCATCTCTCTGTCGCGGCCGTGAGGACCAACCTCCTCACTGAGGTCCTTAAAGTGCAGTCAAGCTCAGCTGAGCCTCTGCAGCCGTTTCATGAGGCATTGACTGACGCTATTTTGGGCACTAGGTCAGGCCCGCTGCAGGTTTGGCTGTAGATAGGCACGTGGGCAGACGCCAACACCCGTCCCCGGACGACCAATGTGTCCTGTCCTCCTACCCCAGAGAGCCTGGGCATCCAGGCCTACAATTCACAGACCGCATTCCCGTAAGCTCCGCCGGACAGGGTATCCAAGAGGTATGAGCAGTACGGCAATATGGTAACATCCTCCCTGAGTCTGGAACTGCGGTCTTCCAACATCACATGCCTCTTTGTCCGCTACACCCACTCTTTGCGGGACACGGTTGCGGAACTGCTGCCCGTTGTAGGTACGGGCAAAACTTGCCCAAGCCCTTGTGGAAGGCCAAGCTGCGGCATGGTATTTGATCCGGTGTGGGCTGGATCGCATTGACTCACTGGGCAGAGCGATGGCAACCACGGAAGCAATTTGTTGCAAAGCCTGGCTGAAGTCCGCCCAATTTGTACCCGATGTCCATCGTACACTCATGGACATGCCGTTTGATGTTTGTTGCCTTTTTGGCAACAAGCCAGACCATGCGCTGGAGCACATTAAGGACTCCAGGGCTACGGGCAGGTCCATGGGCCTGTTGCCCCTGCACCAGCAAACTGGTACCTTTTGCTCATTTCGTGGCCAAGGAAGTGGCACACACACATGTGCTGGCAGCCACGCAACGCTGACTAACATCCAACGAGGTGGCGGCGGTGGTAACCGCTGTGGCGGCGGTCGGGGACAACAGGGAGGTCAGTCCACACCTTCTCCTGCAACATCTTTCTACAAACCCTCCTACTCTGTACTTTCAGGGCCATGTGACACCAGTGGGGGGCATGGTTCGCCAACACCTCCACCACTGGCGCACTGTCACATTTGACAGGTGGGTGCTGAAAATCATCCCAAGCGGCTATTCCCTCACCCTTGATGCAACCACTGAAGCCATGCCACCGCAATACAAACGCGTATCTGGGGATCCTTTGCAACTGCAGCATGCAGAAGTTACAGCCCTTTTGGCCAAAGGGGCCATCATGCCCGTTCCTGGGTGAAAAATAGGGTGTGGTTGCCACTCCGACTACTTACTGCTACCCAAGAATGCCAATGGGGGCCTACCCCCTATCTTGGACACATGGAACGTCAATGGCTTCCTCCGGAAGGAGAAGCTCAAAATGCTGACAGTGGCTCAGGTCCTACCTGTCCTGGACCAAGGAGACTGCATGGTAGCGTTTGACTTGCAGGATGTTTATTTCCGCATCCCCGTCCTGCCGGCCCACTGGCCCTACCTGCGGTTCACGTTAGGCCACAAGCACTTACAGTTTCCCAGCTCCACTTTGGCCTTACCAGCGCACCACGGATGTACATGTAGGTACTGGTATCCCGAGTTCCTCATTATGTCAGTTGATCACCCGGTTCGTCTGCCTCCTATGGAGGACCTTATGTCGCAGCAGCAGAGGACGGTCCGCCACCCGTACCTGTACAGTCTCCACCTCCATGCTTGGATATTGAGCGGCGACAGTAGAGGCCATTTGCCTTTCATCCTCAAGTCTGTAACATCATCATGCTGCCAGGCGTCCCTCCACAAAGTCGGTATACGCCTGCAGGTGGACCAGATTTGTGGCATGGTGCACACCAAAGGCTGTGGACCCTCTTTCTGCACCTCTTCATGAATTTCATCTCTTCCTTCTTCCTCATGCTCAGCAGGGCTCTGCTCTGGACACTATCAAGGGCTAAGATCCTGCCCTTTCACCCTAAGGCTGCCTGATCAACCTTCTTTGTACTAGTCCCCTATTGTGACTCGTTTTCTGAAAGGTATCAGACACACGTTTCATCATGTTCCGTATGTGATGACTCAGTGGGACTTAAACCTGGTTCTTACATATCTGATGTGTGATCCCTTTGAGCAACTTCACAATTTTCATCTCAGCCTTCTTACTCAGAATACTGCTTTTCTCTTTGCCATCACCTCTGCCAGGAGAGTGAGTGAGCTCTAGGCTCTTTCTACATAAACTCCTAACCTTCCAGTCCACCCGGACAAGTTTGCGTTGCGAAAAACACCCTATTTCTGGCACTAGTTTGACACGGACTTCCACATCCGGCACTCTTTCACCTTGTCCACCTTATTTCCGTCTTCGCATCCCCCAAAGGAGATAGAGCAGCTACACCGTCTGGACCCAAAATGTGTGCTCTCATACTATCTGGATCGCACACACCATTTCCTGGTGGATGAACATCTTTTAGTCTGTCACGTGGGTGCTGAAAAGTGAAGGCCGGTACACAAGCAGACCATCTCTCTGTGGGTTGTCTGGTGTATGAAGGCTTGGTACCCCTTGCCAAAGACGTAGCCTCCTGTTGGGCTGAGGGCACATTCCACTCGGTCCACGGTGGCTACTACTGCCCTGGGTCAGGGAGTCTCCTTGCAGGACATTTGTTAGGCAGCTACGTGGGCCTCGATGCACACGTTTGGATAACACTACTGCCTGGACAGCCAAGTCCGGAGGGATGTCTTCTTTGGCCGTTCCGTCCTCCTGGATTTTCATGTGTGATTATTGGTTTCGAGACCCACCACAGGCATTGGTCTTGCTGGGGTATGTATTCCAAGGTAGGAATCTGATACTGACTACTGTTTCTTACAGATATTTTGTTACAAAAGGTAAGTAACTTGTTCATACTGTTAAGTATATCTGCTGTAGGAGCTTAGATGATGTGTCCTTGCTGTGATGAGAGGGTTTCACATGTACGCACACCATGCCACTTGTGTTAATGATCCGCTCATATGTGTGATGGCATCATAGACAATTTGTCACAAATCATACATTTCTGCTGTCTGATGATGTCCATGTTTTACTTTTGGAAATGTCACACCGCAATGAGAATATGTCTGATCATTGCAAATGATGGCACATGTGATGTGGGTATGTGCATTGCTGTCAGCTGTCTGTATGTGCAGACAACCTCCTAATGCAATTCACGTGACGTGTGTGACTGACGCGATACATTGTCCTGCTCATTCAGACCTTCCCATCAGACCATTTGTATGCATGTCATATCCATTCCACAAACTTGTACTTGTCTTGTACTTTTTATGGAGAAGTGGCTGCCAGCTGGCACATGTTTCTTGTGTGTGTAGCCCACGCCACACTCAAAATTGTATTGATGTGTTGAGCAGTGTTGCTTGTGCCATGTACATTGTAGTTTTCTTTGTCTGACAGTTGTACTCAATTTTTCTCCTGAATATGTTTTGCAGGGCACCCCCTCTGCCAAGGCCGTTGCCAGACTTGGATGCCACGAGGGAACGTGATTGCATACGGCGTTACCGCTTCCCGGGACAGTTGATTCAGGACCTGACGGACAGAATGGAACCACATCTGCAACCACGACACAGGTATCCAACTGCGCTGACACCCAAGGTAAAGCTGATGGCGGCACTACATTTCTTTGCCACAGGTACGTTCCAATTTACCATAGCTGATGTGGGAGGGATGTCACAAACAATGTTTAGCCGGGTATTAAGTGATGTATTGGATGCAATGTTGCTGCACATTGATGAATTCATCACATTCCCAACTCCAGAACAGTTGACACATGTCAAGGGGGAATTTTATGCCCTGGGACGCATACCACATGTAATTGGTGCAATTGATGGTACACATGTTACTCTGGTGCCACCACAGGCTCAGGAGCAAGCGTACCGCAACAGGAAACATTACCACTCAATAAATGCCCTGGTGGTGTGTCTTGCCAACATGCTTATCTCACATGTTTGTGCTCGTTTTCCAGGATCGTGCCACGATGCATTCATCATGAGGCGTAGCAGGGTACCACAGATGATGCTGCAGCTGCATAACCATCGGGCATGTCTAGTTGGTGGGTATACTCTGTTAGCCATGTATGTCAGTATGTCATTACTTCATGAACTGCATCATATTACACACTCATTTCCATGATGTCAATTTTCAGGAGACGCAGGATATCCAAACATGCCGTGGCTGATGACTCCCCTACGCAATCCCAGGACAGCTGCAGACCAGCCGTACAACAATGCTCATGGGAAGACCAGGCGGGTGATCGAGCGAACATTTGGACTCCTGAAGAGCAGGTTCAGGTGCCTGGACAAGACAGGCGGAGCACTCCAATACACCCCACTTAAGGTGTGTAACATCTTCATGGTGTGCTGCATGCTACACAACATGGCAGTGGAGAAGGCTGTGCCACTCATCCTAGATCCTGATGAGCTGGAACATCCGCCCTTTGAGGATGAAGGCCTTGCCCAGGATGCGAGTGACGAGGAGGTTGAAGATGAAATCCGGAGTCATCTCATCCGCAACTTCTTTTCATGATGGTGAGTCATATGTGAATTTTGTCAAAACCTCAACTATAGAGTTGCATGGGTAGCATGCTGTGTATGCAGCTGACTGTATGCAATGTCACTTTGATGTTTGTTGTGCAGTGTCACACAGGTGCAGATGTAATGCAACACACATACGTGCTATGTGTGTACTTGGAATGTACAAGTGTACTACAACATCAGGCTATTCAACATGACTATGTCAGAATGACATTCAACAGGACTTGACCCCTTGTGTGCCTCTCATCCCCAGCTCGCCCTGCCTGGTGTCCGCTGGTGCCATCTTGGTCAGCCTGCTATTGCTCATTATGATTGCAACGTCAGCCGAATCAACGGAGCATGCATGGACATGTGGAAAAGTCGATTTGGGTAAGGACTCATATGAGGCTGTTTAGCGTTGGTATGATTTCAATTGTGTGGTACATGTTCTTGCGCATGTTGTTTGACCATGCATACATGTAACAACATCATGTTTCATATTACATATAGGCCCACTCCCATGACAGGATAGTCACACCACCTGACAGTCATCTGTAGTTGTTTTAGACTCTGATGGAAGCATCAATGTGGGTTGACATTGACACTGAAACATTGCATATACCATGGTTTGACATTGTGTGGAGGTCACAACCACAGACTCTGTGGGGGATTGCAGCCTCACTGTGTGCATTACAATGTATCTAGATCATCACCTCTACCTTGTGGGCCAGTCCAGTTTGGTTCATAGCAACCATGTTGTGTAGGTGTGTCCCAGTGTATGTTCCACATGTTAAGACAACTGTCCTGTGATTCTGTTCGCATGGATGCATTGCCCCTTGTTGCAGTATGTCATGTCGCTGTTGTGTTGTTACCTCAGTGCAGGTTGAGAATACTGCTACGCCAGCCTTCACAGTGAGTAGAAGTTCTGTTTACATTGACATGATGCCATGTATGTTGGGCTGATGACATCACAATGGTATGCTGATGCACATGTTAAATATTCCGTGGCACCAGTGGAGTGCGGTCATTCACATGATTCTCTTGTCCTGTGCAGCATTTCTGTGCGACGGTCGGGTTCTTTATGTGTCTTGGCTCATCATTGATTGCTGTTGACTATTATTCCACCTGCTTGTCATGTTTAGCATGGAGAGGCACAGTTGCTAGAGCAAAATACTGGCTACAGAATGCCTTAATTGCAATTAGGTAATTATCTTCCTCATCATATGTGATGCTGACAGCTGTTGTGGGTGATGTTAAGTTTGCCTTCATGGCCCTTACGGGTACACATGAACATATACAGATATTACACTTTGCGTAAGTAGCACTACCATATGTTTACATGTGTTTGTAGGGGACACATCATCATACACTGGGAATTAGTTTTTTGTCTACTTAGATCTCATTGCATCGTAGCAGACTTGTGAGCGTTACACAAGACTCAAGTAGGTGACAGACTGTCCTAGGTTTCATGTGTCCGTGTTACAGCATCTGCTCTTATGTGATAGCAGGATCAGTGATCTCTAATTGGCTACAGTCGTTACACTTCACAGGTGGGACTGGTACAGTGAATTTCATGAGGTATTTGTAGTGTCTGTGACATGAGATAGTACTCCTAATGCTTCTTTGCCTTTGTTTCAGGTCTCCCTCCCTGCAGTTCCCATCCTCTCCTTCCCTTGCCTGATCACTCTTTTGTGTCTGTCATTCGTACTCTGACCAAGGGGCTATTTGGAGGTGGAACCCTTTGAGCATCACACCACTCTGATGGAGTAAGGTATGGGCAGTCCCTGGCAGTCTAGTGACGAATGTTTCAGTTGCATTACAGGTGACATGATTCAATGACTTATTTTGTCTACTGGTCAATGGCACTGACCATGTATGTTTGATTATGCTCCATGGCCTCCCAAGGTAAATCATCATCTTGTGCATGACGTGTCATTCCAAAAGAATATTGTGCCTCCTTGATGTCAACGCACATGTCCTTCTAATGTGCATGTATGATATGCGGCCTATTGTAGGATCATTGATGATAGGTGTTTACGTGTACTGTGACAACATGGATGGTGTTGGTTGAGGCTTAAGTACTGTATTGTGTGTGAGGTAGATGGCTGTGTAGCTGCTGTTTTGCTTTGGACACAGTACATGTAGACTACACTTGCTGATGCTGTGTGTCCTGTGCCCCACTTGTCCCTAAGGGGCCTGATCCTGTGACTGTGATCTTTGCTGATTACTGTGTCATTTAATTTGCAGTGACCCTGAGTGAAGCAGACACTCCTGCATTCACATACACATGTAAGTTTGTGGCTTGAAAATGCCCTTGTGGTATGTGCTTGTTTTGCAAGTTGTCGCACCCCTTCTGCCGTAATGTCTTCACTCATTCCTGCTGCTGCATACACAGCCACAATGCCGCGCACACTACCCAGATCCAGGACCACACACGCCTACAGATTACCCCTCCTTCCAGCCATAAGTAGAGCATGCTCCAGCCACCCTACAAACAGAGAACACCAGACAATCATCCACCTGGTATCTCAATGTTGTATGCAACACATACTGGCAAGACTATGCAGACACACATGACAGTGTTTCTACATATAACCAGGTCATGTGCCTAGTACAGCACACACACACCTTCCTTACGCAAAATTTTGGACAGTGTTACCTTGTCAGCACCACAGCAGCACACCTCGCCTTCCTTACAGTAACGTGGCAGTACACTACCACTACTATTCAACATTTCCGTCACAGCCAGTGAAGTAGCCACCGGGTACACACACCATAACCACATCTCCTGGGTGTGGTGTGATGTGGCCGTTCTGGTGAAGATAATTGTCACACTTGGCTAGGTGTTCTGTAGGCGTTGCACACATCACATCAGTTGTGTACTTGTAGCTCCATAGGGGGAGGTCACGTAATCTGGTGAGCTTGTGTAGAGAGCGAATGTCTGACTAAATATCGAAATCAAAAATATCGAAGTACAAAAATATCGGGACAAAAATATCGAAGTCAAAAATATCGGAATCCTATCCCTAACAAGGTAAGTACAAAAATATCGAAAAAATAATATCGTAGTACAAAAATATCGTAATTAAAAATATCGTTTTTTTAAATGTATTAATAATAATGTAAAAATAATTATAAAATACATATAATGTTACAAATATTAAATAAAAATATTAAAACATAATTAAAAAATGAAAACTAATACATATACATTTAAAATAAATTAAAATCTTAATAATTAAATGTAATTTTATATTTTTGTATTTCATTTAATTGATTTAATTTAAATTTATTTTATTTTTACCCTGTACGACTGTACCCCAAAAACACAAAACTGACCCTGAACCCTAAAAATACCCCTTTACCCAAAAACCCAAAACTGACCCTGAACCCAAAAAATATCCCTGTACCCCAAAAACCCAAAACTGACCCTAAACCCTAAAAATACCCCTTTACCCAAAAACTGAAAACTGACCCTGACCCCTAAAAATACCCCTTTACCCAAAAACTGAAAACTGACCCTGAACCCTAAAAATACCCCTTTACCCATGAACTGAAAACTGACCCTGAACCCTAAAAATACCCCTTTACCCAAAAACTGAAAACTGACCCTGAACCCTAAAAATACCCCTTTACCCATGAACTGAAAACTGACCCTGAACCCTAAAAATACTCCTGTACCCATGAACTGAAAACTGACCCTGAACCCTAAAAATACCCCTTTACCCATGAACTGAAAACTGACCCTGAACCCTAAAAATACCCCTTTACCCATGAACTGAAAACTGACCCTGAACCCTAAAAATACCCCTTTACCCAAAAACTGAAAACTGACCCTGAACCCTAAAAATACCCCTTTACCCATGAACTGAAAACTGACCCTGAACCCTAAAAATACCCCTTTACCCAGAAACTGAAAACTGACCCTGAACCCTAAAAATACCCCTTTACCCAAAAACTGAAAACTGACCCTGAACCCTAAAAATACCCCTTTACCCAAAAACTGAAAACTGACCCTGAACCTTAAAAATACCCCTGTACCCAAAATTAATTAATATTATTTAATTACCAATTAATTATTAATTAACAATAACAATAAAGTAAATATATTAGCACATTTGTTGTAATTAATTTAATTTAATAATTAATATTATTTTGCACAATTAATTAATTAAGAATAACAATAAATTATATATATAAAAAATCACTATAATTAATGTAATTAAATAATTAATAATAATTAATTACAAACTAATTAATAATTATAAATATGTTAAAAATTATAATAATTAATTAACTAAATAATAGAAATTAATTACCAATTAATTAATAATTAAAATATGTACAAACATATATCAATTAATTAATTATTATTAAATTACTTCCCACCCTATTCCCCTATAAACCCATAACCCGCTACAGAACATATTTATCAATTAATAAATTAATTAAAAATAATAAAAAATTAATTCTCAATTAATTAATTAATAATTCCTACTAATTAATAATTAATTTAACATAATTAAATTACTTCCCACCCTATTCCCCTATAAACCCACAACCCGCTACAGTAGTAAAAGACAATATTTAATAAAATAACATTAAAAATAAATAATAAAACATAATAAATACAATATAATATACACTAAATTTATTTAAAAATTGATATTAGTAACATCAAAGTTATTAATTTCGATATTATTAACATCGATATTTACAACTTCGATATTACTGATATCATACCAATATCGATATTTAGACTATCGATATTACTTACCTTCGATATTTTTGTATTTCGATATTTAAACTTCGATATTTTTGCATGTCGATATTAAAAAATCGATATTTTGTCTGTGTACCGTAGAGAGCAACAGCCCATTGCCCACAGTCTGTCCTGCCACCCTTTGCCTATGCACCATTCATCACATCAACAGTACAGCAGCATGCTGATGATAGTTCACATACCTGAGGACACAGTTGTAGTTACTCCCAACGTGGCCAACTGGCTTTATAACCCTGATATATACACCTCCAAGTGACTATCCTGTGCCTGTCAGTAATTGCAGTTTTGTGATCCAAACCCCCTCCAGCATTTACTAACCATCACAGGTGTGTATTTCCATACATGTATCTAGTTGTTAGAATATTGTTACCTGTGTGTGTCCTCATCAAGACTCAGATCCAAGTGTGTGGATGGCTGCAGTTTGTTACGTACTCTTGCATTTCATACATTTGCACACACATATATTTTATACTGTGGGTACAGGATGACTACACAAATGCGTGTTATGTAATTTATATTTATTAGGTGATCTTGTGCAGGAAACGTGAGTAGGTGCTGTACAGGAAGGGGGGAATCCAAAGTTCACTGCTGGAGATGAGATGCCTTACAGTTTGAGTCAACAGAGTCGAGGCCACAGTGCTTGGCATCATTGGGCAGAATGTGACCAGCAAGTTCATGTGGGAGAGTCTGATGGGTGATGCTGTTGCACCCAAGGGCAATATGCCAGGTCAGGTGTCCTGGGAGTTGTGCATGACCCACTGCCTCTCAACGTCTTAGCCATGGTTGAACCTTCTTCCTTGGGGGACCCTCACGTGCAGGCATGGACGATGCATGGGACGCTACGCCAGACAGTTCCTCCTCCTCCTCCTCCCTCCCTGTGGCTGGTGTTGCACTTTGCCTTGATGTTTGTGGCCTGAGGACACAAGGAGGGTGCTGCATGTTGCCAGCAATCTGACGTAGTGATTGGCTCATGTCCCGATGCACCGTCAAGAGGTCAGCCAGTGTTGCCTCCGCCCATTCATAATGTCGTTGTTGTTGCCTGGCATGTTGCTCAGCCTGCTGTTTGAGCTCGGTGAGGGCCTCCACTACCTGGCTAACCTCCCTGGTGTCCCGCCGGTATGCCTCCAGGATGGTACTCAGTTCAGTCACACCGGGCCCTGCAGCTGACTGGCCAGAATCTTGCCTCCACCTTGCGCCACTCCCACCATCCTGACCCACACGAGCACGGCATGCGCTTGTGGGCACAACCGATCGACGGGACCCCCGAGTGCTGGCAGGGTGGATGTTGTCTGCCACTTCAAGGGTGCCCTTCAAAGGCTGTCCCTCACTTTCAGACTGGCTCTCTGGTGGATCATGGGCAGGGCTCTGACCTGTCTGCTGGGATGCGGTAGGAATGGGTCCGGTGGTTGGCACAGATTTATTTATTTATTTATTTATTTTATGCGATTTTTAAAGCGCGCAAATACCCAAAAGGGTGTCTCGGCGCTAGCGTTACAGAACTCACTCTTGAGATATAGGTGAATTAGGATGAAAACAACCATGTTTTGAGATTCTTTCTGAAGTTTAATAGCGTAGGGGCGGTTTTGATGTGGAATGGTAATGTGTTCCACAATTAGGCAGTTGCTATGGTAAAGCATCTATCGCCCCAGTTAGTCCTTCTTGTCCGTGGAACCTTCAGCAGATGGGCTGAAGATGATCGTAAGGTCCTAGAATGTTCCAACGGGCAGAGAGCTTTCTTTAGGAACTGTGGGCCAGGATTATTGATAGCTTTGTAGGCTATGCATAGAGCCTTGAATTTGATCCGACTCCTAATTGGGAGCCAATGAAGCTCTCTGATGTAGGGGGACGTAGAAGTAAATTTGGGGATGGTTAATAGAATTCTGGACGCTGCGTTTTGCACCGTCTGTAATTTGTTGAGGACCTTTTCTTGAGCATTCTTGAGCAGATGTAGCTGGTACAGTTGCTGTAGGGATCCAGAGGGGCCAGGTTGGTTGGGGTCATCCACAGTGTGTTGAGTGGCGTCGCTGTCGGCGGGGTCAGGGTCCTGCTGAGCCTAGGACTGGGATCCTTCTCCCCCCTGGTTGGGCGTGGTTTCCACAAGTTGCCCTGTGTGTGTGAGAGACAGACACAGTTAATGCACTATCAAGAGACATATTGATTTTTTATCCATTATCAGCATCACAGTTCCACAAGCTTAACATTGTTATCATTGTTCAGTTGTGTATGTAGTGGTAGCAAATTGACATGTACTCATGGATTTTTTCCTTCTTCCATTCTCTTGACAATGAATAACACAGCCATTGCTTTGTCTTGTCTTGCCAGCACAACACATATACAGCAATGCTCTGTTTCACGCAACATTCAGGATACAGTGTCAATCCTTATGCCTGCATACTTTGGATAGTTGTTGCTGTTCCATGATGGACAAGCCATGCCAACCGCCCTGGACCTGTGCACCCACTTCTAGATCATGGCTTTAGGACGTGGCACTTGTCCTAGACGCATCACCTTGGCAATACCTATGTCCATGTTGGTACTTAAGTGCATCCACAATGTTCATATGATGGGGCAAGTGCATTGTGTGAGAGGCACAATGGACTTGAGCATCTGCACTGTGCATGTTATAGTTGTATGTGTATTCATATGAGAGAGTGTTTAGTTGTGGTACATGACCATTGTGACAGTGTCAAAAGAAGTGCCAGTGCTGATGACATTTATTTAATTATCACTCTTAGCATCCACACCAAGAAAACTAATTCAAAATGGGGTATTTGCTTATTATTCGCAATTTTTTTATTTTTGAAAATTAACAATTTTTACACAGTTTTATATTTTATAAAAAGAGAAGCATATAAGAAATAAGGACACATCAACAAACCACATTCAATAGAAACTTCATGCATTCTAAGCCTTCAATCATATCACAATCACGTAGCATTCGTCACATTCATACCTCAATCAATCATACCACATACTACCACTATAGTGAAACAGAAGATGTACTGGATCTGCACACATTTTTTAAATGTTTAGTGCAATTTAAAGAAGACACATTCCTATCTGTTGATGAATTTAGAATCATACATTAGAACTTAATACAGTCCAAGGTAATGTACATAGGATGGTGAGAAATCAGGGAGAAAAATACCCCCTAGATACTCTAGCAGACCAGTAGTACAAGGGCCTACGCGTTTCAAATCCCCTATTGGTCGTCAGGGATTCTCATCAGGGCCTCAGACACAATTGGCTATATTTGTGGTCTAATGAAGGCATAGACTGGCAGCTTCCCTAGAGAGAAAGGACCTTAATGGATGAAGGGCACTCGCCAAAAATAATGGGGCTGTGGCTTGAATGGAAAGAAGAAGACGCTTCGTGTTGCAATTTAGTCTTTTCTAATCCGCTGGTTCACTGTTCTACAAAGGGAACATTTATCTAAGGAGACTAGAGTCGGTTTTCGTAGCGTGTTTTGTAGCGGCAGCGTCAGCACATACCAGTTCAGTCGACGTGTGCTTAGGGTTTTGGTCCAGCCGAGTCACTCTGTAGTTGAATGGCCGGCGTTGCTTTTTCTCCCAGGCGCCTGCGCGAGAGAATAGCGCTCCGTTACACGCCCCCAGACTGTGGAGAAACCGGTCAGATTCCCTCTTTAAGCAATCTCCGATTACACGGGGATGTGCTGACGCTGCCCCTTGTTCACCGCCAACGCCTCGGAGAAAAAGCAACGCCGGCCATTCAACTACAGAGTGACTCGGCTGGACCAAAACCCTAAGCACACGTCGACTGAACTGGTATGTGCTGACGCTGCCGCTACAAAACACGCTACGAAAACCGACTCTAGTCTCCTTAGATAAATGTTCCCTTTGTAGAACAGTGAACCAGCGGATTAGAAAAGACTAAATTGCAACACGAAGCGTCTTCTTCTTTCCATTCAAGCCACAGCCCCATTATTTTTGGCGAGTGCCCTTCATCCATTAAGGTCCTTTTCTCTCTAGAGAAGCTGCCAGTCTATGCCTTCATTAGACCACAAATATAGCCAATTGTGTCTGAGGCCCAGATGAGAATCCCTGACGACCAATAGGGGATTTGAAACGCGTAGGCCCTTGTACTACTGGTCTGCTAGAGTATCTAGGGGGTATTTTTCTCCCTGATTTCTCACCATCCTATGTACATTACCTTGGACTGTATTAAGTTCTAATGTATGATTCTAAATTCATCAACAGATAGGAATGTGTCTTCTTTAAATTGCACTAAACATTTAAAAAATTTGTGCAGATCCAGTACATCTTCTGTTTCACTATAGTGGTAGTATGTGGTATGATTGATTGAGGTATGAAAGTGACGAATGCTACGTGATTGTGATATGATTGAAGGCTTAGAATGCATGAAGTTTCTATTGAATGTGGTTTGTTGATGTGTCCTTATTTCTTATATGCTTCTCTTTTTATAAAATATAAAACTGTGTAAAAATTGTTAATTTTCAAAAATAAAAAAATTGCGAATAATAAGCAAATACCCCATTTTGAATTAGTTTTCTTGGTGTGGATGCTAAGAGTGATAATTAAATAAATGTCATCAGCACTGGCACTTCTTTTGTTACTTGTTGCATAGGCTCAGCCTTGCTGATCAGAGCCACCCCCAATTTTGTTTTCACATTGTGACAGTGTGGCACTCCATTGCCTGTCCCCATGGGATTTGTTTCTGTAAGGGGTGTGTGTGACAGGCCATGCTAGTAGTTAGAATGTGATTTGCAAGCTTCCATCCTTTGTGGTTTGGCTGTGCCCTCATGAGACATGCTGCCTTGATCGTGGTTGTGGGTTCCTGCACAGGATGTCTGACCTTGTCCTTGTGTTTGTGTTTGCAATGTTCACAGGAGAGCCTTGTTCTGCCTACACCAGGGCCCATTGTCTACTACAGAGCTTTACAAACTGTGTGTCCTGAGACAGTACTGTGTCACCTGCAAATGCTGGTTGTGTCGCAAGCAGTTAGCACATTACTGCTGGTAATTAAGTAACATCCCTAGACACTCTGGTCTATGGTCTTTAATAGACCTTTGAAGTGCTCAGGTGTGGCTGTGTGTGTGCCCAGGTAGCTGGGGTGAGTTGACCGTGGGAGGAAAACTGAAGGTGGAATACAGAGGGAGGAGGGTGACAGGGTGTGGAAGCCAGACCTAGGTAGGGAGACAGACAGAGGGAGAGTGAGGGGGACGGAGATAGAGGGGGACGGAGACAGAGGGACGGAGACAGAGGTTGACAGACACAAGGAGACTGTCAGAGGGAGGGAGACAGACAGAGGGAGGAGGGCAACAGAGGGATGGAGACAGATGGCTTGTCCTTGCTCGCTTGCTACACTGCCTTACTGTGTCACCAAATGATGCATCTTCAAAACGTGTGTCAACAATATGAAAAGATTTGATAGCTGTGGTCTACTATCTTGTCTGTACTTTCACACTCCCTGTGCATTCAGCATGGTGCTTGTGTTTGTGCCTGGGACATATGGGATGAGAGCAGCCTCCACCTTCCACCCTTTCAGCCTCCCCCTTGCAACTACCCCCATACAGTTTGGCACTGCTGGCACTCATGGCCACCCACCCCCCATGCTGCTGGGCACTGTTGTAAGTTCCACCATAGTACATGTGTTTGTTGTGTACTCACCAGGCTCAATGACTCCTTCTATTCCGTGTACTCCCACCGGTGGCAGCAGGGTCATGACTTTCTCCTCCCAGGCATGGTATACAGGAGGTCTGCGGGGACCACCACCGCCAGTGTGGTGTGCAGCGGCGTAGTCCTGGTTCATCTTCTTCTTGACCATCCTCCGCAGATCATACCACCTGGCCTGGCATTCCTGCCTGGTGCGCTTGATGGGTGCAACAGCATTGACCTTGTCAACGATCCTCTCCCACACGCGAGTTTTGTCAGCTATGCTGGTCTGTCTGACCAATAAACCAAACAGCTGTGGATCGACCCGGATGACTTCATCAGTAAGGATCTCATTTTCCGGGTTAGTGAACTTTGGATTCTTTGGTGTGGTCATGGTGTGGGGTGTATGTGATTGAGAGGGTGATGGTGTGTGGGTCTGATTGTGAAGGGGGTGATGTGGGTGTAGATGTGATAGGTTGTATGTGTGCAGGTCTATGGGTGCAGTTGGTGATGTGCTGGCAGGCTCTTCTTTTTGCAAATAGGTATGCTGCAAAGGATGTTGGGTTGTATGTGTGTTCCCTTTTATTGGTCCATTTGTGGGTGTGGCTTCGTTTGAATTGGTGGTGTGTGTGTTATATAGGGTGGGTGTGACTTTTGCCCTCTGTTTGGTTGTTTGGATATGGCCATAAGTTTGTTTCTCAATGGTGTGTACACAGGAGACATGTTTAGTGGTGTTGTGCGACTCGTTTGAATAGTCCTTGTGCTGGTTTAGGGGTTCACGTTATGTGTGCGTGTCGGACTTGTGCGTGCGGGTGACTTGTATGAGCCGTTGGGAGTGTGGGGGTTCACGTTCGCTTGAGGGGGGTGTGCGTGTGGTATTTGTGCGTGCGGGTGACTTGTACAGGCCGTTGGGGTTGTGGGGGGTCGCGGTCGCTTGAGGGGGGTGTGCGTGTGGTATTTGTGCGTGCGGGTGACTTGTACGGGCCGTTGGGGTTGTGGGGGGGTTCGCGGTCGCTTGATCGGGGTGTGTGCGTGTCAGACTTGTGCATGCGGGTGACTTGTATGGGCCGTTCGGGGTGTGGGGGGTTTGCGTTCGCTTGAGGGGGGGTGTGCGTGTGGTATTTGTGCGTGCGGGTGACTTGTACGGGCCGTTGGGGGTGTGGGGGGTTTGCGTTCGCTTGTGGGGGGGTATGCATGTGGTATTTGTGCATGCGGGTGACTTGTACGGGCCGTTGGGGGTGTGGGGGGGTTCGTGGCCGCTTGATCGGGGTGTGTGCGTGTCGGACTTGTGCGTGCGGGTGACTTGTATGGGCCGTTGGGGGTGTGGGGGGTTCGCGGTCACTTGAGGGGGGGTGTGCTTGTGGTATTTGTGCGTGCGGGTGACTTGTATGGGCCGTTGGGGGTGTGGGGGGTTTGTGGCTGCTTGATCGGGGTGTGTGCGTGTCAGACTTGTGCCTGCGGGTGACTTGTACGG
This sequence comes from Lissotriton vulgaris, assembly GCF_964263255.1. Taxonomy (NCBI): domain Eukaryota; kingdom Metazoa; phylum Chordata; class Amphibia; order Caudata; family Salamandridae; genus Lissotriton; species Lissotriton vulgaris. Next base: position 918,662 of record NW_028252623.1, on the reverse strand, counting down.
GCCATTGGGGGTATGGGGGGTTCGCGGTCGCTTGAGGGGGGGTGTGCGTGTGGTATTTGTGCGTGCGGGTGACTTGTACGGGCCGTTGGGGTTGTGGGGGGTTCGCGGTCACTTGATCAGGGTGTGTGCATGTCGGATTTGTGCGTGTGGGTGACTTGTACGGGCCATTGGGAGTGTGGGGGGTTCGCAGTCGCTTGAGGTGGGGGGTGCGTGTGGTATTTGAGCATGCGGGTGACTTGTACGGCACGTTGGGGTTGTGGGGGGGTTCGCGGTCGCTTGATCAGGGTGTGTGCGTGTCGGATTTGTGCGTGCGGATGACTTGTACAGATCGTTTGTTCCGTTGCCAACCAGCCAAACACCGCAGGAGTGAAGAACGTCCCAATCCCCCACCCTCGCCGTGACCCCCAGCACCCAAAGATATATTCTGGGTGGTGGAGAACACGACACCGGGAGAAGGTGGGTAAACAAAACAAGGGAATCCAAGGTCTTGGGGAACACAGCTCGTCTCCTCTTGTTTCCTGGTAGCAGACTGCTTGACCCAATCGAGACCACTATAAAAGAAGAAGGGGGACAAGGTTAGACACACCCTATTAACAAACCAGAGCCAAGTACACACACAAACCACCAACCTCCCTGCTTACCCCAGTAAACACACAGGAGTAGCTTGATACGAGTCCGGAAAACAATCCACAGCTTTCGTATTGGTTCTTTCTTGTGTAACCCCGGACCAACCACGCCCCCTCGGGAAACACCGAGAATGACAAAGGGGGTGGAAATAGCAAAAATACACAAAGAAAAAAGACTAAGTAGGGAAAGGGGAAAAAAGGTGTCTAAGAGTATATAAGACACCCAAAAAACCCCGGTCTTTAAAAATATACACGAAGGTAGCACAAAAAACGGCCGTTATTCAGTTCCTTCGTGAAACCACCCAAAGGATACACAACAAGATGGTTTACGTACAAAATTAAAAAAAAGAATGAACGGGACGCCCGTACACAAGGAAACTCAGCCGCGTATCCCGAAGCGTCACCGAAAATACAAAACAGGTCCCCACTAAGGGTTCAGAATTGCCCAAAGATTTAGAAAACAGGATAAATGGGAAAAAGGAGAGCCAAATGACCGCCCTCTAAAAGCCTGCTGTAAAAGACCTCAATGGAAAGGGAACAAGGTAGGAAAACAGGAACTGGAAACACATGACAAGGGACCATCAAAGAAACCAAGCGCCAGTTTCCTGCGGGCAAGCCCTTTTATAGCGAGCCCGAGGGAGCGTCCATAAACTTGCATATACACTTGGCACTACACGCTAAAACCAGTGACCGGGGGTCTAGACAGAAGGCATACGCCCCCCCTGAACCCCAACAGTACCCCCCCCAAAAGCCTTCCCACCGGCCTAGGCTTCCCAGGGTGCAGTCAATGAAACAGATGTACCAACCGGGCAGCATGCACCCGACTCGCTGGAACCCAAGAACGATCCTCGGGGGCATACCCCTTCCAATCTATAAGGTAGTACTACCGTCCCCTCTTCCTCCTAGAATCCAATACAGCCTTAACCTCATACTCCACGTTATCATCAATCACAACAGGGGGAGGAGGTGGCAACTCTTGAGTAGTGGTGACATAAGGCTTCAACAAAGAGGTATGAAACACAGGATGGATACTATACTCAACCGGTAAGGTCAACCTAATCGCTACTGGATTCACCACCTTCTGGACAAGAGAGGGACCCACAAACCGAGGCTGTAATTTCCTTGGTCCCTGCAACCTCAGATTTTTCGTTGCAAACCAAACCCTATCCCCTACTACATATAGGGGAGCTGGGCGTCTATGCCTATCTGCCTGTGCCTTTATGACCCTTTTAGACTCAAACAGCTGTTGTTGTGCTTTCTTCCAAACATCAATCAAATCCCTACTAAGGGAGTCCACTGCAGGCACCCTCTCAGATGGTTGAATGGGAATAGTCTTGGGATGGAACCCCATTGAACAGTAAAACGGCGACATACCTAATGCTGAGTGCATACTGTTATTATAGGCAAACTCAGCCACAGGAAGGGCTTTTACCCAACTGCCCATCAGTGATGTTAACAGACATCGCAGATACTGCTCTATGGTTTGATTAGTGCGTTCCGTTTGCCCATCGCTTTGTGGATGGTAAGCTGATGACAACCATACATCGATTTTTAGAGACCAGCATAGAGCAGTCCAAAAGAGTGATACAAACTGCGCCCCTCTATCTGAAACGATGGCAGTAGGCACCCCATGTATTCGAAACACTTGTGCCATAAAGACATCAGCTAATTCCCTAGACGTGGGTAACCCTGGCAAAGGAACGAAATGTGCCGTTTTAGTGAACAAATCCACAACTACCAGTATGGTCCTAAACCCTGAATCAGGCGGCAGATCGGTCACAAAATCCCTACTGATCGTATGCCAGGGGGAGGGAGGCACTGGCAAGGGTGCAACAACCCAGATGGTGACATGTGCGAGGACTTACTAACAGCGCACACCGGACATGAGGCCACAAATACCTGCACATCGTGTGCTAAAGACTTTCACCAGAACCAACGCATACACATCTCCTTGGTCTTATTAACCCCGGGATGCCCAACCAAAGACGATGAATGACAATAAGTAAGAACCAGTGTACGCAACTCAGGGGGCACAAACAGCTTATTGGCTTGATACAACAACACATCCCTTAACGTAAACCCAGGTTCCGACAGCCACAGAGCCAGGTCCAACTGTTTCATATCTTCCTGCACCTTAATCACAAAGTCATCCATGGAGGCACAACGAACGATCTTTTCACTTGGTATCATAAATCGGGTCTCCTCTACCCGCCCTCCTTGTGACGGATCTGCATAAATCCGGGATAAAGCATCAGACTTCACCTGTTGAGCTGCTGGCCTATACGTGATGGTAAAATCGTATTCATTGAAAAACAGCACCCATCTCATCTGCCGGGGAGTCAAAGCCCTGGTAGAAAGGAAAAACTTCAAGTTCTTATGATCCGTATAGATCGTAATGGGGTGACGAGCCCCCCAAAGATAGTGTCGCCATTCTTCAAAAGACAGCTTTATGGTCATTAGCTCCCTCTCGGCCACGGTGTAATTCTGCTCAGCAGGGAGTAATTTTTTTGAGAAAAACACGAATGGATGCATCAACCCAGTCTCACTGTCACGCTGAGACAATACACCCCCAACTGCCAGCTGGGACGCGTCCGCCTCCACATAAAACGGAAGGGCAGGGTCAGGATGCATTAACACAGGAGCAGACGTAAATTGCCCAATTAAACATTCCAATGCCAACTGTGCTGCAGGCGTCCAATCAAAAACCACTCCCTTCTTCAGCAAAGAAGTCATAGGCGAAACGATTTCCCAGAAATGGCTGATAAAACGCCTATAGAAGTTGGCAAATCCAAGTAGTACCTGTATATCCTTGACACATGTGGGTATGGGCCAGTTGATAATGGCTTCTATTTTCCGGGGATCCATCTTAATACCATCCGCCGATATCAAGAAACCCAAAAACTCAACATGTGTCGCACCAAACGTGCACTTATCCAACTTGACAAGGAAATGGGTGTTCCAACAACTTAGACAAAACCTGAGAAACATGAGCATCATGATCCTCAAAGGAATGGGAAAAAACCAAAATGTTGTCAATGTAAATGATCACACTGATATCCAAAAACTCGAGCAAAACCTCGTTTATGAAAAACTGAAAAGCGGTAGGGGCGTTACATAAACCGAAAGGCATAACACAATACTCAAATAAACCAAACTTGGTGCGGAATGCCGTTTTCCATTCGTCGCCCTCACGGACGCGAACGAGATGGTAAGCACCTCTCAAATCAAGCTTTGTAAACACCCTGGCATGTCGCAGCTGATCTAACAACACCGGTATGAGTGATAATAGGTACTTGTTCTTTATTGTTAATTTATTCAACGCTCTGTAATCCACGCAAGCGCGGAGATCACCCTTTTTCTTAGGTATAAAAAAGATGGAGGAGGATACAGGCGAAGAAGATGGTCGAATGAACCCATACTTCAACATTTCGTCCAAGTACTGCCGTAGATGTTTCTCCTCCGGCTCCGACAACGCATAAACCCTACTACAGGGCAAAATGGCCCCCGGAACCAAATCGATACGGCAATCAAAAGCCCTGTGAGGGGGCAAAACACACGCCTGATCTTTATCAAATACTTCCTTGTAAGCCACAAACGAGGAAGGCAAGCTGTTCTGAACACAGCCACTCGCTGCACACGACAACGGAGACACCCAGTCAGTCGCCTCACAATAGCAGTGCAGAAGGTAATAATCTGAATCGAGCGTGACCAACCTCCGCGCCCAATCGATCCTAGGATTATGGGCCTGTAACCAGGGCACTCCGAGTACCACCCCGAATGCTGGAGCGGCTATAAGATCAAAACAAACAGTCTCAGAATGCCCGTTATCGAATGTCATCAGCAGAGGTTCGGTCTGCCGGATGATTGACCCAGAGGACAGTTCCGTCCCATCAATGGCCCTCACGGGTTCAGGTTGTCTCTTCATCACACACGGAACCATCAACTTCTCGGCCAAACCGATGTCCATAAAGTTCCTTGTGGCCCCACAATCCAATAACACCGACAAGGATGCTCTACCACTAGATGAAAAAGCAAAGCAAGCTGTCACCGTGAAATGGTGCGGGACTCTTTGCACTGCCCCTTGTACATCATAAGGATTGCAACTGCTGCTCTCAAGGACAGAAGGCCTCTCACACCCCCCTCCCACGAAAGCTACAGCCTTATTCACTGTTAGCCGGGACGGTTTCACAGGACACTCTCGAGCGAAGTGCCCACCCCTCCCGCAATACAAACACAACTGCAACAATCGCCTCTGTTCCTTTTCCTCCTTAGTTAAGGGACCCCGCACCCCACCTAACGGCATTGGTTTGGGATCTGTCTTAACATCCCCACCTTCCGGTGTCTCTCTCTTGGTTACAGTGGTCCTTGGGGGTTGAAACCTGGTTCTCGCCCCCTTCCTCTCGCTCAATCTATGGTTGAGTTTTACCACCAAATCGATGAACTCAATCTTCGGGGGGGGTCTACTATCTGTGAGACTATATCTTTTAAGTCTTCGCACAAGCCCTGATAAAACAAAGATGTTCTTTTTGCAACGGGCCATTGAGTTTCTGCTACTAAGCGGTTAAATGTAGCCACATAAACCAGAAGGTCCTGCTTCCCCTGCCTTAGCTTTAGCAATTCTGCATTGCTTGCTTGCATGAACGCATGCTTAGCGAACAGACTATGCATTTGGAGCTTAAATGCCGGAAAACTACTTAACACGGCGTCATTGTTTTCAACTAAGGGGACCGCCCAACCAGCAGCTGTACCCGAAAGATATGAAATCACAAACGCTACCTTAGTGGTGTCGTCGGGAAAAGCAGCTGGTCGACACATGAAGTGCAAATGGCACTGACTCATGAAGATAGCATATCTACTTCTGTCCCCGGAAAACCTCTCAGGAGCAGCCAGAGGCACCGGCACAGGAGTGGTAACAGTAACAGACAAAGGAGACCCACTCTGCCCCCCACTCCTCTCGTACTTAAATGTAGCTGGCGGAATCACTGGGGTCTTAGCATTCACTGAGGGATCCCTCCCTCTCCTCTTGGTGTTTTCCTTAACGCTGACCTCACTCAGTGTCAACCGTAACTCATGATTCTCTTGTCAAAGGGATTGGACTTCACCCTGCATAAGTGCTACGGCCTGCATGAGTTCCTGCATCGAAGACGCCCCTCCTATTGCCTCCTCAACCATTCTTCACTCGAGCGGTGTATCAATTCGTGGGCTTGGTTTTCTGTTCCGTTGCCAACCAGCCAAACGGTGCACAGACAAAATATTGACTCCAAAATATCGAATGGACAAAATATCGAGTTAAAAATATCGATCTTGTCAAAATATCGACTAAAATAATTATTAAAAAATATCGAGTACAAAAATATCGACTCAAAAAAATTGACAAGACAAAATATCAATAAATAGTCAAAGTAAAAAATATCGATAATATGTAGAAAAAAGGTTAAAAAAAATAAAAAAAATGTATTAATAGTAATATAAATTGTAGTTAATGTTTAGGAGCGGGATGTTGGGTTAATAGGGGATAAGGGTGGGGAGTAATTTAATAATAATTAATTAATTAATATATGTTTGTAAATATTTTTAATTACTAATGAATTGGTAATTAATTAATATTAATTAGTTAATTAATTAATATAATTTTGTACATATTTTTAATTAGTAATTAAATGGTAATTAAATAATATTAATTAGTTAATTACATTAATTAGAGTAATTTATTTATATATATAATTTTTAATTATTGTTAATTAATTAATTGGGAAAAAATAATATTAATTATTAAATTAAATTAATTACAGCTAATGTGCTAATATATTTACTTTATTTTTATTGTTAATTAATAATTAATTGGTAATTAAATAATATTAATTAATTTTGGGTAAAGGAGTATTTTTAGGGTTCAGGGTCAGTTTTGGGTTTTTGGGTAAAGGGGTATTTTTAGGGTTCAGGGTCAGTTTTCAGTTCTTGGGTAAAGGGGTATTTTTAGGGTTCAGGGTCAGTTTTCAGTTTTTGGGTAGAGGGGTATTTTTAGGGTTCAGGGTCAGTTTTCAGTTTTTGGGTGAAGGGGTATTTTTAGGGTTCAGGGTCAGTTTTCAGTTTTTGGGTAAAGGGGTATTTTTAGGGTTCAGGGTCAGTTTTCAGTTTTTGGGTAAAGGGGTATTTTTAGGGTTCAGGGTCAGTTTTCAGTTCTTGGGTAAAGGGGTATTTTTTGGGTTCAGGGTCAGTTTTCAGTTTTTGGGTAAAGGGGTATTTTTAGGGTTCAGGATTAGTTTTGGGTTTTTGGGTAAAGGGGTATTTTTAGGGTTCAGGGTCAGTTTTCAGTTCTTGGGTAAAGGGGTATTTTTTGGGTTCAGGGTCAGTTTTCCCTACTGTTGCACCCACTGGAGTGGGAATAGTAATTTTAACCCCTACGCTATCCAACGCTTTCCCTACTGTTGCACCCACTGGAGTGGGAATAGTAATTTTAACCCCTACGCTATCCAACGCTTTCCCTACTGTTGCACCCACTGGAGTTGGAATAGTAATTTTAACTCCTACGCTATCCAATGCTTTCCCTACGCTTGCACTCTTTGGAGTTGGAATAGTATTTTTTACACTTCTGGTATCGTACGGTAATATAATAGTATCTTATTTAATTATAGTATGTTACTATATATATATGTTTTAACAAATAAGATTGTAAAACATTATTTTTATTATTTTCATTTATTATTTAATTATTATAAGTTAATTTAAGTAATTTTAAGTATATTTTAGTAATTAAATTTGAATATTAATTTAATTTAACACTGTTTTTAATAAAGTCGATATTTTTTACAACTATATTATTGTAAACGATATTTTGTACTCGATATTTTTGTACTTACCTGTTTGTAGATACAAACTCGATATTTTGACTGTCAATATTTTGTCCACGATATTTTTGCAAGTCGATATTTTGTCCCTCGATATTATTTCAGTGATCCCAGCCAAACACCACAGGAGTGAAGAACGTCCCAATCCCCTACCCTCGCCGTGACCCCCAGCACCCAAAGATATATTCAGGGTGGTGGAGAACAGGACACCGGGAGAAGGTGGGTAAACAAAACAAGGGAACCCAAGGTCTTGGGGAACACAGCTCGTCTCCTCTTGTTTCCTGGTAGCAGACTGCTTGACCCAGTCGAGACCACTATAAAAGAAGAAGGGGGACAAGGTTAGACACACCCCATTAACAAACCAGTGCCAAGTACACACACGAACCACCGAACTCCCTGCTTACCCCAGTAAACACACGGGAGCAGCTTGATACGAGTCCGGAAAACAATCCACAGCTTTCGTATTGGTTCTTTCTTGTGTAACCCCGGACCAACCACGCCCCCTCGGGAAACACAGAGAATGACAAAAGGGTGGAAATAGCAAAAATACACAAAGAAAAAAGACTAAGTAAGGAAAGGGGAAAAAAGGTGTCTAAGAGTATATAAGACACCCAAAAAACCCCGGTCTTTAAAAATATACACGTAGGTCGCACAAAAAACAGCCGTTATTCAGCTCCTTCGTGAAACCACCCAAAGGATACACAACAAGATGGTTTACGTACAAAATAAAAACAAGAATGAACGGGACCCCCGTACACAAAGAAACACAGCCGCGTATCCCGAAGCGTCACCGAAAATACAAAACAGGTCCCCACTAAGGGTTCAGAATTGCCCAAAGATTTAGAAAACAGGATAAATGGGAAAAGGAGAGCCAAATGACCGCCCTCTAAAGGCCTGTTGTAAAAGACCTCAATGGCAAGGGAACAAGGTAGGAAAACAGGAACCGGAAACACACGGCAAGGGACCATCAAAGAAACCAAGCACCGGTTTCCTGCGAGCAAGCCCTTTTATAGCGAGCCCGAGGGAGCGTCCATAAATTCGCATATGCACTTGGCACTACGCGCTAAAACCAGTGACCGGGGGTCTAGACAGAAGGCACCCGCCCCCGCTGAACCCCAACACCATTGTGGGGGGGGGTCGCGTACGCTTCATCGAGGGGTACACGGTTGGTATGTGTTGATGCTGCTTGCTGTGAGGAGATGATTTACGTACTAATCATTCTTCATGCGCGACTACTTTGGCCCGTACGAATCACGTACAGGATTTCCGAACCGGATCGTACTAGTGTGGTTGTACGGCATGTTTACAAATCGTACGGAAGGATTTCCGATGCTAATTCGTATGGGTATTCGACTGTGATTCGTACGGTTCGATGATTTTCATATGGTAATCAACGGAAATGAATTGTACTACGGAGGTCGGATGGTCCTTTCCCATTCGTACGGATTCGGCTACGAATACGAATCATACGGCGGATTTTTTTCCCGATCGGAATCGGCCCCTTGATGTACAATTTCACATGTACGTAGACGATACCCAACTCTACCTTAAAATACACACCCCTGAAGACATCAAACTACTCAACACAATGCTTAGGAACACACAGTCTTGGCTGGCAGAGAATCATCTCAAACTTAACGCTCTAAAAACGGAATTCCTCCTAATAGCACCTCCCACCAAAGTCCCCATCCCTCAGGCCTGGCTTAATCATCTCACTGCACTCAATGTTCAACCTACTATTGTGGACTCAGCGAAATCTTTAGGCATCACCCTCAAATGCAATCTCAATATGCATCATCATATCAGCAATGCAACCACAGGAGCTAATTTCCAAATCAACACATTGCGGGAGCTGAAACCTTTCCTCCCTGCCAATGACTTTAGGACTGCAGTCCAAGTCCTAGTTATCCCTCGAGTGGATTATGGAAGTGTTGCCCTCTGTGGCTTCCCCATATCGACAACCACACCCCTAAAAGCCTCTATTAATGATGCAGTTAGACTCATCACGGGCTCAAAAAAACGCTCACACATCTCTCCTGACTTAAAAACCTTGAACTGGCTGCCATACCAAGCTAGAATACACCTGAAAATTGCATGCATGACACACAAGGCTGTACACCACAACTCCCCCAGTTATCTCGCTCAGAAACTGACAATCTCAGGTGGCTCAAGATCCACAAGAAGCGCAGAAAATCTTATTTTGAAACCTCAAAGATTCCACAAGAAAAAAGCATATAAACGCTTCTTCTCAGGGATGGCGCCCAGGATCTGGAATGCCCTTCCTCCAGAAATCAGACTTATCTCATCCACCTCATCCTTCAAAAAAGAAGTAAAATCTCACCTCTTAGCTAAATTCACATGAATTTAGACTAAAGAAATCTTGTAACTCATTATTTTTCCTCTCATGACTATGTACAGCTGACCACCTATGCACCGTTGCTACCTTATCCTTGTTTCTATTGTTACCATTTGCTCATCTCTGCACAAAACTACTTGTTTATTTATTACTCCTTTGTCTTTTTATCCCATTTGTGTGTAAAGCGCACTGATATCCGTAAGGATCTTGTTCGTGCTCTATAAAACTTTCAAAATAAACAAATATTAAATAGGAGGTCACAATTTGCGACCTACTATGATTGCCTGGAAAGATAGGCAATGTAGCCTGCAAAGGACAGCAAACCACCAAGTCTGTCTGTGCATTTCAAAATGAGAACTTTTTTTAAGGCAGTCCAAATTCATTAAAGGTAATGGTGCTGCACAAACCACTGGCTGCCCCCCCTGAACCTGCCACCCTAATTCACTAAGAGGAAGGGGCTCAAAGTGGAGTTACCACCACAACTTGGTAGTCAGAAAATTATCAATGGTTTGTGACCAGAATTACATTTCAAACCTGTGCCACCTATGTTACTGATTCACAATTAGAAAGGGCTGCCCTAAGGTTCCGTGAATTCTGAACCCATTTTATAAATGTCATGGTTTCATTACGAATTTGATAGTAGCGAACCGTAACTAGCGAGTACGGCAAGTACGAGTGATTTCGCTATGTTAGACCGATGGAATCACTATGCATTTAGGGATTTTGTTCCGAACCCTGGGTTCCATTTTGTGTATGGCAGCCATTTTGTGGTTACCCTCAGATAGGCCGATGACTACCGCCGAACGAGTCTTTAGTACACGTACACCTTAGCTGACTTCTGCTTGACCTGAGTGAACTGACCCCGTTGCCTGAAGCTGACCTTGCTAAGCCAGTTCCTTGCCTGGTAGCTGATCGAGATTGAGGATCAAAGCACAGGACATTGTTGAGTTTATTGCACACACACACACCCCTTATCCTGTTTCTTATCTGTTTTCTGTTCCTTTTGTTATGGTCTATTTATGATATGGGTTGTGGTCTTTTATTATGGGTTTGTCCGGCTTGTGCAAGAAGGAATGTTGGGTTTTCCCGTGTTATTAATGATGGGCCGGACAACTGAAAAGTGGGTTTGTCGTCATGCTCTACCTTTTGCAATGTTACCTGTGATTGGAAAAATTGTAAATAGTGGGTGTTTGTCCAGAATGTGATTTTTGGCTTAAAAGAGGATGACTTGCCTTACGAATTTGAGCAGTCTCCTACCAATCTACCTGTGTTGTACTTCGTGGACTTCTGTTTCTGGTTGCAGCCAATAAATTTGATCTTTGACGCCACTGAGAAGTATCCTGTGTCTCTGTATTCTAAGACAGGTGAACCCGAAGACTTTTGGTATGCCCCTGGCGCCGCTGGGTTCTAAAACCCGGTTTTTCAGCCCTAAACATGCCCCTTCCAAATTGTGCTTGCCATCCATTTATGAACCCATTAAAGACAAAAGACAAATTGCTAAAAGGGCATTAGAAAAAGTCTTTTCACGTTTGCAAACCCTCTGATTTATGGATTCTGAGGGTTTGCAGATTCTAAAGTGTTTCATACATCCTGCTCTTAGTTCTTGGAAGATGCAAATCAGATGGCTAGATGTGCGGCTTTTGCACCACAGAAACGGTAATGACAGCTGCTAAATTTGACTCGTTATGCCAGCAAAATCGATATCAGCCATTGGCAACATTAAGGATCTAAACATCATGAACTTGGGGTGGCTAAATACACATTGAGTGGTGGTGTAAATATATCAAAATACATGAAGTTACAAAGCTCAACTGCACTGCAAACCAGAGACATTCCCATACAGCTTAGATGGCAGGGGGGTGGAATACAACTTTCTAGGGGCTAAAGTTGCAAACTTTGTGACCTAGGCATCTTTCTATCAATCCTAGCTTTAGCACATGACTGATCATTGTGTGATTCTAGGCAACCATGTTATTCTCCTCTGCCTAAAAAATCTAAATTTAAAAAATACTATTTAATGTGTGACTGTTGGAAATGGCCCTCTCTGTAGGGTCACCCCCAAACCTTCTCCCTTTTTCCCTCCACTTTTTGCTGAATTCGTTTCTGTTGGCATTTACCTCTGCTAACCACTCAGCACCTTGCGGTGGGACTCCAAGTCCCAGAGAGCCCAGCTGCACGCACCTGGAGACGCTGTCATCAGCGTATGTGCCTACTTAACGACTCGCGGCACCCGCTTCGCGGCCTTTCAGCACCTTGTGGAGGGACTCCAAGTCCCAGGGAGCCCAGCTGCACGCACCTGGAGGCGCTGTCATCAGCGTGTGCGCCTACTTAACGACTCGCGGCACCTGCTTCGCTGGAGCCGCTTCGCCGCCACTCAGCACCTTGTGGAGGGACTCCAAGTCCCAGAAAGCCCAGCTGCACGCACCTGGAGGCGCTGTAATCAGCGTGTGCGCCTACTTAACGACTCGCAGCACCCACTTCGCGGGAGCCGCTTTGCCGCCACTCAGCACCTTGTGGAGGAACTCCAAGAACCAGAGAGCCCAGATGCACGCACCTAGAGGCACTGTCATCAGCGTGTGTGCCTACGTAATAACTCACGGCACTCAACACCTTGTGGAGGGACTCCAAGTCCCAGAGAGCCCTGCTGCATGCACCTGGAGGCGCTGTCATCAGCGTGTGCACCTACTTAACCACTCGCGGCACCCACTTTGCGGGACGCGCGCTGGGCAGGCCCGTTTGAGCCCTTTGGAGACAGGAAGAGGCCTGGCCCACCTATAAATCCGGCGGTCCAGCAGGTCTGTTTGAAATCCATCTTATGCAGTTTCCTTGGGATACTAACATTTTGGGCTTTCTGTGTATACTGCACTCAGCTTGAGATGAATACTCGTGAAGGAAAGAGTAGATTTGCACCTTCAGGGGGAAGCGTCGCAGGGACTCTGGACCAATTTTTAATTAGGGCCAATTCTGTTCTTGCACATGAGATCACTCTGACCGAGCGTCGTCTATCCTTAGATGTTTTACAAACTAAACGCTCATCATTGGGCGGCATGACATCTGTGCATTCGCCTGAACCCTGCTTGGTCACAGGCTCTGACTCTTGTGGCTTAATCGAAGGTGTTAGTCAGTCTTCACATGCCTCGCTGGATTTATCAGCAATAGTGGAGGTCCCAAATACTGCACCTGCTGATGATTTGGCCCGTGAAGGTATATCTGCTGGCACCCTAACACCTGCTGCTACAAGGTCTGTGCCCAAATCCAAACTTCAAACTAATGACCTGACGGTAACTATGCCAGAGCCATCCATAAAGAGGAAAAGGGGAGGGGGGGCGCAAAGGCAGAAAAGTGCAAAAGTGCAGAACTACCTCAATATCCAATCCTAGGTTCCCATCTTCTAGTAGAATTGGCAGAGAAGGTTTAGCTTCTGTTGCGGGGCTGGTTGCTCCACGCGGTCAGGTGGATGAGGATGGGAATATCTCTAGTGAATTTGCCCAGTTAATACCGAGTACCCCAAGGGAGGTGGGTAATAGACCCCGGGGTAGTTCAGTAATTAGCATCATATACAATCGCTCTAATCATGGCATATGCACTCAATTAACGCTGGCCAATGGACAATCTGGCTGAAATCCCCTTCCCATGCATAATGGTTTGGCCCATAGCTCTGTCGAGGATGGTCTTAGGGCACTACACCTCCCACCGGCCGCTGCCCCTCTGGTAGTGATTTTGAGGAATGTACCAACCTTGCAAGCCGGGCCGCTGGAACCAAATCAACAGCTAATGGCCAAAACTATGCACTGGCTTACACCACAACTGAAGCTAGCTGGGGTTTGGATCTGGGACATCTGCAATAAATTGATAACGGCAAGACGGGCTCCGTGGGTTGAACATTCTATAAAGGATGGGGGGGTGATAGTGTAATTGCCAACTTTAATAACAAGCAGGTTGTTAGGTTTCTATTGGAGCACCTAAGGAGTAGAAGGCAAGGGTGTCATTGTGGGGAAATCTCCCTCCTACCACTAGGGTTTTTCTATAGACCCGGCCATCCTTCTCTGCTAGGGGGGAGGTCTGGGTGTACCCCATAGACCCATAGGGAGATCTTCTGGCCCTGAATTAGCTAATAGATTTGCCCCTTTGCCAGGCCTAGATGCCTGCGATTGACTGCTACCAGTAGCTGCTTCAGGGATAAAGGAAGGTATCAGTCAACGCGCTGTTTTTACTCTGCCTGAGATAAGTCCAGAGCTAGTGGTGAGTACAGGGACAATAAGTTCCATTATATCTGAAGGTACTAACATTGGCAGTGTGGACTGCACTCCTGTCCCATCTCCTATTGATTTGGGTAGAGTTGAACAAGTTGGTGATTATACCCATAAATGCAGAATTCTGAGCTAGAATATTGCGGGTTGAAGATCTAAAAGAGATGACCCCAACTGGCTATCCTATATAAAAACATACAATATAATTGCCCTCCAGGAGACCTGGGACAGGGGGGGATAATTTCTGGTTGGACGATTTTAGCTCATACTTTTTACCTGCATGTCCAGTTTTAGCGGACAGAGCAAAAGGTGGTCTTTTGTTTCTCCTTTCCTTGGACTTAAGGGGCTCTGTAAAAAGGTTATAGATAGACTCTCCCCATTGTCTGATATTGGAGCTTAGCAAGCAAAACTATCCAAAGCTATTATTAGTGAATATCTACACCTCGGGGGAGTGTGTCTATGTAAATCAGCACCTAAGTACTTTGAATCATTTTCTTAACGAATATAAATTAAAGCAATCCACTTCCTATTATGTTTTATTAATGGGTGATTTTAATACGCACGTGTGTGGCTCACATTGTTTATTTGACAATCTGCTTGGCTTTAATTACGCCATGGCCCCACATTTTGAGCATAGTACACGGGGCGAGGTCCTTGAGTCCCTTTTAACTGATGCCGATCTTTTCAAAGCTAGTTTTGCTAACCCTCAAGATCGGTGCTCCACGTTTAAAGCCAAGGTTAGATACACCATTATAGATTTTATTTTTATGTCCCCTATGTTATTGAACAAGGTTACTTTTTATAATGCTCAGGAATCTCCTTTCAGCAATCATAATCCGGTTATTTTAAATCTTGGATATTACTTGTGCAATCCTGGGCAAAGGAGGTAGGAATTGGGTCCCGAATAAGGTGCTACCTTGTGATCAGGGGAGGATGCTTAATTGGGCTAATGTAACCCCGGATACATTCCTCAAGGGCCTGTGGGAGAAATGTACAGATAGTATCACTATTTTCACTGACCCTCTAAGCACTAAGGATGCGGTACTTATTTTTTATTTTATTTTTTAAACCTTTATTGAGAAACATGCAGATACAATAGCAATCATACAGCCACATCGGGTCGGCTGACAACATTTCCAATAATCATATCAGGATGAATAAATACACAGCCCTTCAGCCAACAACCCTAGGGCCCGGCGGCAGTTAGACAATCATGTCGTGTCATACATTACATCACAGGAGAAATCAGGTTTTTGTTTTGTGTTTTTTAGAAAAAACCAACCAACCAAAAAGTAAGAAAATAACTGCAGAGGCTAAACTGAAGGCAGAGACATAAGTGATCCTTCTGGGGAGGGAGTACCACATCCACAACTGTTTCACAGTCTATAGGAAGTGCAGACGGAAGGGGGGGAGGGGGAAAGAGAGATAGCCAGCGATATATAGACAAATCCAAAACAGAAGGAACATCTCGCTAGGGGAGTGCAGCACTTCCAGTGGAGGCTCAAATGGGGGGGTACAAATCTCGCCACGATATTGGTTCCACTGGTTCCATACCCTCCCCCATTTCTTGGGCCTGCCCCGAGCGATGTAAACTGTTTTTTCACGAAACATGCACCAGTCCATGTTCCTAGACCAGGCCGACAGGCTGGGTGCCCTAGACGATCCCCACAGTTGCGCAATGTCACGCTTAGTGATCATGTTACCCAAGGAGGCCCACTGCCTTATAATCATTAGGCTCCCACACATTCAATAGACACCTTCGGGCCTCAGGCAAAAGCGAAACACCCGTCACCTCAGACATAACACCATGCACACGATGCCAAAAGGAAGCTACCGCCGGACATTCCCACAAAATATGAAGGAATGTACCCACCATGCCACACCCGCGCTTACACAAATCATCTGAGACATATCCCATACGCATCAAGCGAGGACCCATCATATACACTCGGTGTAGGATTTTTAACTGCACCAATCTCAGACGGGCCGAGATTGCTACCTCCATCGGGGAGGATATCGCCGCCTGCCAGTCCTCATCGTCAAGTTCCAGTCCATCGCCGGTCCAAGCCGTACGGAGCTGTAGAAGAAGGTCCGCTCGGTCGTTTATCAGCTTTTTGTATATAAGAGAGATTGTGCTGTCCGGGACGTGTCCATCGAGTACTCTGTCCTCCAGGGGAGAGGATTCTGGAACAGGCGTGCCAGCCGGAAAAACAGAGGAAAGGGCGTGTCGGACCTGTAGGTACCGAAAGTATTCTCGATGACTAAGTTTGAATTCTAGTTACAACTCTTCAAAAGACTTTATCTTGTCTTTCCGCCAAAGGTCCCCTACTACTAATTCCAATTAGGTCCCATTTATCAAAACCCTTGGTAGTCCACAAATTGCCCAACCTCTCAGCAGCGTTAAGTGGAGTAGCTCGAGTGAGAGTATCCGACCAGCCATAGCGACATTAGCGTTGTACCAGACCCGCACCGCAACTCTGGTAGGCCCGGTCAAAGCCACATCGGACCTTTTTAGAATAAAGCGCCCTGTTATAATCCCCGCCCGGCAGCAGCCATTTATCCATAGCAAAAGCCGGGTTAGGAGCTGGACCATACATCGCATGATTAACCAAGCTCAGTTGTGAGGCCCAGTAATATCGTCGTACATCTGGCAATGCAATACCGCCATCATACCAAGAAAGATTCAGAAAAGGGGGTGGTGATGGACAGAGTATCTGAATTAGGCAGAACACTCGTACCCAGTCAACAGATCAGGGCTTGATCCATCACCGTTTTTTTAGCTCACTGCACCATCCCAGCTCAGAACCTGGCTACATGCAAATTAGTCTGTCCCTGGCCCAGTGCATCATGGGAACAGGGCAGACCAAACTACCAAGCCAATTCTTATACTGGAAAGGAAACAAGCTTCCGGGGACCGGTTTCTGGCATTACAGCCGTCTTCGGCCCGGCTTGCTTGAATCCTGATGGTGCAGTGAGCAAGGGACTCACATCTGAGTATACCCTTCCACGCTTATGGTGGACAAAACGATTCAGAAAAGGGGTGGTGATGGACAGAGTATCTGAATTAATGAGAGAGAATTGATGAGAGTATGGATGTGCGTGTGGATGTTGAATTTATTTAGGTTGTTTGAAGGTTGTAATGTATATATACTGCAATGTAAATAGACTGCATATATGTCCATGATCCTATTACATCTATGATCGTTTTTGATGATAAAAAATAATAAATAGATATATATTTTTGAAATAAACCGTTCTATGTGGGACAATGTTGATATTTGAAAAGAATTGGAGTTAATACCCTACTGTATATTGTTTTCTATGGGAGGTTTTCTTTGTTTTTTGAGGAGGAGTATAAGCTAGTACTTTACAGTCGGAAAAAAGAGATCAAGGATGAGGCATGGAATTCATTATTGTCCGTGGAGGTCTTAAGGGATAGCTCCAGGTTTTGGGCCATTATAAGTACCCCTTTCCTTTCTGGGGAGGATAATGAAGCTCAGGATTGTAACCTCACAGAAGCCCAGTGGCTCTCTAATTTTTAGGTGATTTATGAGTCCAGGGGGGCTTTGGACTGCACCCTTGGCCCTCGCTCCATCAAGCTAGCACCCCGATTGAGTTTAATGAGGGGGAAATTGAGAAAGCCATAAGAGATACTGCCAGCAATAAAGCGCCGGGCCCAGATAGCGTCCCGCAGATCTCTATAAAAGTAACCCTCAATTCTGGGCTAAAATCCTTGCAAATGTTTTTAGTTTAGTGGGTTCAGCAGGGTTCCCGGCCTCTTGGTTAAAATCAATTAATATTCCTATTTTTAAAAAGGGGCAGCAAGGGGATCCTCAGTGTTACAGGCCGATATCCCTCATTGATTCCTCTGTGAAAATTTTAGGAAAGGTAATCTTAACTAAAATTACAGACTGGGTAAGTGAGAGGGGGATTTTGTCTAATTTGCAATATGGATTTAGATGTGGGAGGAGCACTATGGATCAGTGTTTAAATCTGCATCCCTATTAATAGGCACATACACTATGGCCAAGGAGGGTTGCCTGACGATGGCATTTATGGATTTATCCAGTGTGTTTGACCTGGTTAACAGGTCAAAGCTTTGGAACATTTTTATTGGAAAAGGGACTTGACCCTTGTCTAGTTTATTTTTTAGCTAATCTTCATCAAGACCGGTTAGGATATCCCAGGCTGGTGACTGCACCAGATCTTTTAACTCGGGCAGGGGCGTCCGGCATGGATGCATTTTAGCGCCCCTGCTATTTACTCTTTATATTACCGATCTGGACAAATCACTTGTGGAGGCAGCTCTGGATATTCCGTGTGTGGGAGACTGCCCAATCCCTGTTCTACATTGCTCTGCTGGCTCAAAACTTGGCCGAATCCTGATTTAACCGTGAACGACATGATTTTACGGGTCTGTGTTAAGTTAAAAAAATCCTCTAAAATTAAATAGCTGTCGTATGTTAAAAGCATGTTATCAAAATAGGACGGCCATAGCTTTATGATGAGCCTGATAAGATTCGGAAAGGAGGATTGAATTTTAAGAATTTTTTTATGCTGGGGCGAGAAGAACAGGAGCTATGTAAACCTTTAGGGCCCCATCTAATCGGAATTCGGGACCACCCGCCATAAGGGCGGGGGTCCCGTGGGGGGTATTAGGATGCGCCCACCACAGTGGCGGGCGCATCCTGCATTGTTAACATTGTGGTGGGCGATGTTCTCAGCACCGCCCGCCACAATGCTAAAAATGCACATTTGCATTTGCATTAACAAAGCGGCAGGCCCCGCGTGGTGCCTGCCGCTTTGTTAATGTAAATGCAGGGGGGTACCACAGGTAACCCCTGTGTGCATCCCCCACCTGTCCTTCACTCCGGGGGCCGGCAGAGGGCTCCCGAAGTGAAGACTGCATGCCGATGCCGCCGCGGAAAGGCATCTGTTCTGGGCAATGCTAATATGGCTGGCGGTATCTAATAGACACCGCCACCATATTAATCCATTTCCGCCCCGGCCGCAAGGCGACCTGGGCCGGAAAAGCGGCGGACAGTCTTTCCGTCCACCGCGGTCCCCCCGCCATACTAATATGGCGGGGGGAATTTAGGTGTGGATGGCAGGCGGATTGCCCCTGAACCGTACTTGTCAATTGTTAACAAGCCTTATCATCGTTGGCTCCTAACTAGGCTCCGTTTTAATTTGATTCATCTAACATTCGGGGATTATCAGGGATGGTGTAATCCTGATGATGCCGAACCCTGACAATGTGACAATTTCTCATCCCAGGATACTTTACATTTTGAGATGTTCTGTGACTTTTATTCCAATATTAGCATGAGATTTCTGGTACCTATCCTGAGAGGAAGAGGTTTCTCTCAGGTTAGACCAGAGTTAGTTTTTCTACAGTCTTTGTGTAACCCTGGTGATATTTTTAACATTGCATCTTTTCTGGTAGTGGCAGTGAGGATTAAGAATAAGAGAATTTTGATGATGATTTCATCTTAAGTAAGAGTTTAAGGTCTACTGCTATTTTTATTAGGACAAGGTGTTTGACTCGGTGATAGTGTTTTTATCTAAATGAATTGAAATATTGTCTATGTATTTTAATTGTTATGTTAAATGATTTGTAATATTGTCTATGTTTGTGCTTTGTTTTTGTACTTTTATGATTTTAATGAATCGAATAAAGTGCATTGACTGACTGACACTGCTAACCAGTGCTAAAATTCTTGTGCTCTCTCCCTAAAACATGCTTAGATTGACATATACCCAATCGGCATATTTAATTGACTCATGAGTCCCTATTAAAGTGCACTACAAGTGCCCAGGGCCTGTAACTTAAAGGCTACTAGTGGACCTGCAGTACTGATTTTAGCCCCTTAACCATGTCTCAGGCCTGCCATTGAAGAGCCTGTGTGTGAAATGTTAAACTGCCATGTCTACCTGGCAAGATAAACCCTTGGCCATTCTCCAGCCTTCCTTTTTAATACATATTGGTCAACCCTAGGGTAGGCCCCCAGGAAACCCACAGGGCAGGGGGCAATGTATTTGAAACGCAGGACATGTACTTTTAAGTTTTGTTTTTCACTACTGCAAGACCTATCTCTCCCATAGGGTAACATTGGGATTACCTTATTACATTTTATAAGTATAACTTCAGATTATGAAAAGTTAAACTAAACAAGTTTAGCGACTCTGAAATCTTATTTTAAAATGCTAACTTATGATAAACTGGGATTTTAAGTTACATTTCCGAGAATGCCACTTTTGAAAAGCTGTAATTTTCTTACTTTAGCCATTTGGTGCCTGATGCCTGTCTCTGATCACTTGTCTGGGGTGGATGACAGCTGGGCTTTGTGTATTTCCTCTAGACAGCCCCACACAGTAAGAGCTTAGGTGTGATTTGATAGGCCTTAATGGGCCCATGAACTGGCTTTATGGGGGGACAGAGCTAAGCACTGCCTCGCTTACACCGGAATAGGCTGTGTCCTGCCCCACACAAAGGTAGTGAGCCTGGAGCCAGAACAGAAAGGTTAGGGACTCTGGGCACTTCAAAGTCCTTCTTTCAAGTTTCCCCAACTTCAAACGCCCTAATGGGTATAAGTACTGGACCTGCACTTCATCTTGAACCCAGGACCCCATAGGGACTCCAAGGGCGAGTCTTCTGGCCTCCTGATCTAAGCCTCAGGGACAGGCTCCCCACAACTCCTTGACCCTTCTTCAACAAGCTCCCTACAACCAAGAGGCGCCTTTAAGATCCTGGGCCCTTGGAAGTGTTTTTCCCTGCCTGAAAGCAAGATTTTGGGCTCTTCTGGAACACGAACAGGCTTGCTTGCTCCAGAAGAGTGACACTCGCCCAAAGAATCAGCACGAGGTGCCGCAAGTTCGTCTCTGCGCACAGGTAACATCGCCGCTCGCGACTACAATGCCCAGCTGACTCTTCGCGTTAGCAGACCACCGTCAGAGACTCTCTACTTGCTCCTGGCCAACTTCTTCCCTGCAAACAGGACTCTTGGCCCAATTCTTGAGAAGGTAAAACTTCAGCTGATTATTTGGGGCTGTACCAACCTGTGCTCCAATGCAGTCAGCCTGAAAATTTTACTTTAACCCGGTCTAGCATCACCAGATATTCCCGGTATGCTTTAGGCACTGTATTGCATTTTAATCTTTAGAAATTCATAGCTTGTGTTCTAATTATTGGATTTTTAGTGTTTTTGTTTTATTTGTTCATAATCTATTGTCCTACACTGCCGTGGAGTCTTTTTGTGGTGTGTTCACTGTGTCACTGTTTGAAGTGTTGCACAAATACTTTACACATTACCTCTTGTGTTAAACCTAACTGCTCTATGCCAAGCTACCAGGGGGTGAGCACAGGTTGATGTAGGGTGTGCTTTGATTTACCCTAAGTAGGATTGTGGTTCCTGCTTGAACAAAGTGCATATCTCCGCGAACCAGAACCCCAATTTCTAACAGTAATGTTGTATCAACTCCCAACACCACATTTTTTAACCAATTTTCTCATGCTAGCTTCGTTCAACATGAATACAGTACAATACGAACTCGCTCCTCTCCCTTGGGCTGAGTGGTCGCTCCCCAGTGTCCTCCTGTGTCACTCGGTATCGTTGCTGCATTGCTTTGTTGCTTAATCTGCCTAATTATTGCTGCCTGCTGTGTGCCTGGTTGCCGCTCTGATTATTTTGCACTTTTGAATTTAAAATCGCCGCTTTTACTATATTTGCGCGTTTCCGCTGTGCTCCCCCCTCCGCCTCCATTTTGTTGTTGTTGTGGTCATCTGTAGCCCGCCCCGCCTCCCAGCTGAGCCGCCCTCCCACTGACCAGAACAGCGCTCCACCACCGGAAAGCGCCGTGACTCGCTCCTCTCCCTTGGGCTGAGTGGTCGCTCCCCAGTGTCCTCCTGTGTCACTCGGTATCGTTGCTGCATTGCTTTGTTGCTTAATCTGCCTAATTATTGCTGCCTGCTGTGTGCCTGGTTGCCGCTCTGATTATTTTGCACTTTTGAATTTAAAATTGCCGCTTTTACTGTATTTGCGAGTTTCCGCTGTGCTCCCCCCTCCGCCTCCATTTTGTTGTTGTTGTGGTCATCTGTAGCCCGCCCCGCCTCCCAGCTGAGCCGCCCTCCCACTGACCAGAACAGCGCTCCACCACCGGAAAGCGCCGTGACTCGCTCCTCTCCCTTGGGCTGAGTGGTCGCTCCCCAGTGTCCTCCTGTGTCACTCGGTATCGTTTCTGCATTGCTTTGTTGCTTAATCTGCCTAATTATTGCTGCCTGCTGTGTGCCTGGTTGCCGCTCTGATTATTTTGCACTTTTGAATTTAAAATCGCCGCTTTTACTGTATTTGCGCGTTTCCGCTGTGCTCCCCCCTCCGCCTCCATTTTGTTGTTGTTGTGGTCATCTGTAGCCCGCCCCGCCTCCCAGCTGAGCCGCCCTCCCACTGACCAGAACAGCGCTCCACCACCGGAAAGCGCCGTGACTCGCTCCTCTCCCTTGGGCTGAGTGGTCGCTCCCCAGTGTCCTCCTGTGTCACTCGGTATCGTTGCTGCATTGCTTTGTTGCTTAATCTGCCTAATTATTGCTGCCTGCTGTGTGCCTGGTTGCCGCTCTGATTATTTTGCACTTTTGAATTTAAAATCGCCGCTTTTACTGTATTTGCGCGTTTCCGCTGTGCTCCCCCCTCCGCCTCCATTTTGTTGTTGTTGTGGTCATCTATAGCCCGCCCCGCCTCCCAGCTGAGCCGCCCTCCCACTGACCAGAACAGCGCTCCACCACCGGAAAGAGCCGTGACTCGCTCCTCTCCCTTGGGCTGAGTGGTCGCTCCCCAGTGTCCTCCTGTGTCACTCGGTATCGTTGCTGCATTGCTTTGTTGCTTAATCTGCCTAATTATTGCTGCCTGCTGTGTGCCTGGTTGCCGCTCTGATTATTTTGCACTTTTGAATTTAAAATCGCCGCTTTTACTGTATTTGCGCGTTTCCGCTGTGCTCCCCCCTCCGCCTCCATTTTGTTGTTGTTGTGGTCATCTGTAGCCCGCCCCGCCTCCCAGCTGAGCCGCCCTCGCCCCTCCCCTCCACCATCCATATATGACAGGAGTTCCCGCGCGCAGCGTTCACGCGCAGCGACCGCGCCCAACCCGCGCCGAAGGTGCGCCAAAGGTAAGCCCGTCTACGCCCGTCCGCGCCTGGACTGCGCCCAGCGCCAGACCCCCTGGCCCTCGCATTTCCCAGCCCTCCCGCATTACCTACGATGCCACCACCCTCCTAGCCCTCAACCCCGGCCGTTCCCCAAACTGCGTCCAAGCCGCTCCTGGACACACCCATGGACCTTTGTCATGCTACTCCTTCAAATTCCTCTGCAACGTCAACCACTCCGCTACGTTCACACCTCAGATTCCCGACGCTAACCACCTACAATGCATCTTGCTCAACACCCGATCGGTCCATAGGCACGCCATTGACCTATGGAATCTACTAGACACCATCTCTCCGGACGTCGCCTTCCTTACTGAAACATGGATGAACGCCTCCTCCGCCCCAGACATCACCATTGCCATCCCAGAAGATTATAAGATCATACGCAAGGACCGCACCGGCCACACAGGAGGAGGAATCGCTATCGTCCATAAGAAATCCATCCATATCTCAACCAGCTCTGACGCCAACCTCGCCAACTCTGAACACCTTCACTTCCAGATCCACATCGACCCCAAGACCACACTCAGAGGCACCCTCCTTTACAGGCCTCCAGGACCCCGCGCACAATTTAGTGAGGACATCACGGACTTCATCACTCCACACGCGCTCCCCTCCAAAGATTACATCCTTCTAGGAGACCTCAACTTTCACCTTGAAAAGAACAACGACAGCAACTCCACCACCCTGCTGGACAACCTCGCCAACCTCGAACTTAAACAACTGGTCACTTCCCCCACCCACATCGCAGGTCACACCCTCGACCCCATCTTCACCTCCAGCAATCATGTCTCCTTCAGCCACACCACGAAGCTCCTTTGGACTGACCACAGCTGCGTTCACTTCACCTACAACAAGCCCAAACCCAACGACCACCCCCAACCAACACTGCAAAGAAACTGGAACAAAATCACCATCGACCAGATCTCTTCATCGCTTCTGCTAAACCCCCCAGCCCATTCATCTAACCCCGACCAAGCCGCCACCAACCTCACCCTCTGGCTATCCAACAGCGCCGCCATCCTAGCACCACTGAAAAAACGCCAAATCAAACTTGGCAGCAAGAAGGCCTCTTGGTTCAACGATGACCTTAAGAAATCCAAGAAACTCTGCCGCTCCTTTGAGAAGGCCTGGAAAAAATACCCAACCACTAGCACCAAGGACGCCTTCAAAAACGCCACCCGCATACACCACCAACTGATCCGAAAGGCCAAGAAAACAGCCTTCAAAGAACGACTAGATAACAATGCCCACAACAGCAAGGAACTTTTCAACATCGTCAAGGAATTTACCAACCCCTCGGCCAACTCTAACGACATCACCCCCTCTCAAGCCCTATGCGACTCCCTAGCCTCATTCTTCCACAACAAAATTGCAGACATCCACAACAGCTTCGACAACCAACCCGGAGACCAACCCACCCAACCATCTGCTGGACCTCCACCCCCCTCAAACATCCTTAATGACTGGAACACAATCTCCACTGAGGACACCATCCGCCTGATGAACTCCATCCACTCAGGTTCCCCCACAGACCCATGCCCTCACCACATCATCAACAAAGCAGACTCCATCATAGCACCGCACCTCCGAGACGTCATCAACTGCTCCTTCAAATCCGCCACCTTCCCGGAAAGCTGGAAACACGCTGAACTCTGCGCCCTCCTGAAGAAACCCACAGCTGATCCCACCGAACTCAAAAACTACCGCCCTATCTCGCTCCTTCCTTTCCCGGCCAAAGTCATCGAGAAAGCTGTCAACAACCAGCTCGCCGCCTTCCTCGAAGCCAACAAATCCCTCGACTCCTCACAGTCCGGCTTCCGAGCAAAACACAGCACTGAGACCGCCCTCATCGCAGCAACAGACGACATTCGAACCCTACTGGACAATGGAGATACAGTCGCCCTCATCCTCCTCGACCTCTCCGCAGCCTTTGACACAGTCTGCCATAGCACCCTTCTACAGCGACTCAGAAATATCGGAATCCAAGGAAAAGCACTGAAATGGATCACCTCGTTCCTCACCGGAAGAACCCAGAAAGTCCGCCTCCCACCATTCAAGTCAGAAGCCACTGAAGTCATCTGCGGCGTACCACAAGGATCTTCACTCAGCCCCACCCTTTTCAACGTATACATGAGCCCTCTCGCGGCCATCGCCCGCCAACACAACCTAAACATCATCTCCTACGCGGATGACACTCAACTGATCCTATCTCTCACCAATGACCCTAGCACCGCCAAAACCAACCTACATGAAGGAATGAAAGAAGTAGCCGAATGGATGAAACACAGCCGTCTGAAGCTGAACTCTGATAAAACAGAAGTGCTCATCTTAGGCTCCTCCCCCTCCGCATGGGACGACTCTTGGTGGCCAGAAGCCCTTGGAAAAGCACCCATCCCGACAGACCACGCACGGAACCTGGGCATCATCCTGGATTCCTCACTTTCAATGAACAGACAAGTCAACGCCGTCTCCTCATCCTGCTTCAACATTCTTCGCATGCTCAAAAAAACATTTCGTTGGATCCCCACTGAAACTAGGAAAACGGTCACCCACGCACTGGTCATGAGCCGCCTGGACTACGGAAACACCCTATACGCCGGGACTACCGCTAAACTCCAGAAAAAACTCCAACAAATCCAAAACGCCTCTGCAAGGCTCATATTAGACATCCCGCGTAAAGAACATATCTCTGGTCACCTGAAAAACCTCCACTGGCTTCCCGTCAATAAGTGGATCACTTTCCGGCTCCTAACCCACGCACACAAAGCACTCTACGAAATCGGACCAGAATGCCTCAACACACGACTGTCCTTCTACACCCCGTCCCGCCAGCTTCGATCTTCCAACCAAGCCCTTGCCACTGTACCTCGCATCAACAAGACCACCATGGGAGGCAGATCCTTCTCCTACCTGGCAGCTAAAACCTGGAACTCTCTTCCCACTTACCTTCGCCTTACCCAGAACCACCTAGCATTCAGAAAGCAACTTAAAACATGGATATTTGACAAGTAACTCCCCACCCCTTCTCAAGCGCCTTGAGACCCTCTGGGTATGTAGTGCGCTATATAAATCCTTGACTTGACTTGACTTGACTTGTTTTCACTAGTACATGGTGGTTTCCCATATTAAATGTATGAACACGAGGAAGTGCACAGTACTACACATTTCTAGATGCACTGGATAGGGGATTTGGGTCATATTTTGCAGAGACGTTTTACAAGAAGGCATTTTTCCCAATTAATTTGCCAAAGTGTGATTGGTTTTCTAAGATATTATGGGTTGACTGAGGGAGCCAGTTTCAAGCGTTACATTAGTGTTTTGTCCCGTGCATTCTCGCTTGTTGACAGTGTTTTATGTGCTGTTTTCATACTTTGTCACAGTGCTAAATTTGTAAAAAGATTAAGTGACCTGGCATAAGGCACTTCTTAGGAGTCCACTACAGCTGACACCACCAACAGCCTGCCACTGCTGCTGAATGCCAGTACCAGCATTACCTATGTGCTAGACTTGTTGGTTTTAAAAAAAAAAAACACTTTACTGTTAAATTCGGCAGAAGAATAGACATACAGTGACTCCATGTGGTGTAATCCAATGATATGTGGTGGAAATAAGCGCTGGTGCTGAGCACGGGAGAATACCGGCACAAATTAAGCACTGCATCCCAATGACACAGAAAAGATGCAATGAGTCCAGTGCAAGCCCAGGAACACAGCCACCTTGCATGCCAGACAGGCCTAATAGCTACTACGCTCCACCATCAATGACCTCCTACAGTGTAAACACCAGTCTAGGCTGCTTATTGGCAGAGTGGCTGTCACGTGCTCTAGTAGGGAAGATGACGTACGTGACCGTAGAACGACCGAGACATCATGTGCCACCTAGAGAACGGCATGCACACACTTTCAGATGCCGAGGACGGGTTCAGTGCACAATTCCAAACAAATCCGAAGCTTGCTTGGTAGGGACTTCTTGCTCGTAAGGAATTTAAGCAATTGTGCAGCCTTCATCTTCATCTCTGTGCTTCATGTAACTCCCTGCATGTTCAGACTGAGCTGTACTGGATGTGAGAGGTCATTAAATCACGAGGCGGATTTTATCCAGCACACATGATCACCTTGTAAGCCCTACTTGAGAAAATCCTCGTTCTCACCCTGCAGGGTGCTGTGGCGCATCTTTGGAGAGAACATTGAAAAGATATGTGACCCAGACTTACAACAGACAGGACATTTCTCCAGCACTGAGAGTAACAAAGTGGTATTTATTTGTATCAATTGATGAATTCACATACTGACTTTTAATTACAGTTTAAATGATAATGCCTCTGTAGCCAGGTGAGGCTTGACGCTTAACACCAAGGCACTGATTATTCGGTAGGATGTGTGCGCACAACGCAGCACACATAGAAACAACAACACCGAGGAGAAATCAAGCATTTCTCCCCATTTCGCCAGGGTAAGACCAGGTTTTCCTTGGTCTTAATTTTGCTGACGTCCCGTATTTTTATCACCCTTGTAAATATGGTACACGATCACAATAAATGGGTGTTGCAGCAGAACGCCCACTGCAATACCCAATGCCCACCCCTTTCACATTCAGTATAGAGTGAATGGGTGCCTTATTCACCATGTGACGTTAAGTGGCTTATCTCCTCCTTGTAAATAAGCCAAATCCACTATCGTAACAGGGATGTCACAAAAAATGAAGTTCCTGTGGTGACAGGGGCTTGTAAATATGCCCCCAAGTGCAAAACACCTAATCAATTCTACTACACATCATCAAAAAGATTCTGAGGGATTTAATACAAAATATAATTGTGGTCACTGCTCAACAAGAAATTCTTAAATGCACATTTACAGATTCTGCAGGCAACACCCAGAATGAGCATTAGAAACACTTCTCCGGAAATTCGATAGGCAACCGGTTGTACAAAAGGAACTTCACTTTTAATGTAAGAATCGTGACAATGACTTGGTGTTTGTGAAACATTCTCTTACAGTTCTATGAAAAAGAAGCATATGGAAAAATGGTACGTATGAGGTAGAAGGTGGCAACTTCAGCATGAAGAAGATCCTAAATAAGATGTCTAGGAGATATTTAATCATACCTCTTTAGAGAACAAACCCACAGATTCATGAAGAACACATTTTGCGATTCCTTAATAGCGAAAAATACCGATTCGCTATTAAGGAATACCAAAATGCTATTCATCAAGAAATCCATTCAAAAATAGCGATTTCTAATAATTCCTTAATTGCGACTCGCAAATTGCGAGTTGCAATTAAGGAATATCTCCCCATTCATTCCTATGGGCCTAGAGGCCCATAGAATGACTGGGAAGACCATCTCAATTTGCTAATCGCAATTAGCGATTCGCAAATTGAGATTGCGATTTCAAAGGTGCAGGGGTGTCCAAAGGACACCCTGTTGCACCCCTGAAATTGATGTGTGCACATATGTTGCGCACACACATGCCCTTAGGGCATGTGTGTGCGCAACATGAAACTTTGAAAAATGCACTTTAGTGCATTTTTCAAAGTTTTTGCTATTTACCATGTAGTTTAACTTTGCGGTAAATAGCGGCCCCAGATTGCGAATTCGCAATTTTTAAATGGTTCATGAATTGCATTTAAGGAATCTCAAATTGAGATTCCTTAAATGCAATTCATCGCAATTTAGCGATTTCTATAATTGCGATTTTTGCATTTGGGATGATGAATCCCAAATGCAAAAATAGCGCTCGCAAAGGGCCAGATTCTGAGAATCTGTCCCTTTGAGAGCCGAATTTACTTTGATGAATCTGGCTGATAATCACACGGTTCCTCGCTACTTCTGTTTCTACCTTTACATTACCCGCAGCAAAAAAGCACATAGGAGAAAGTAGGGAAATGCATTAATTGTCATTAAATCCTGAATCCATGAGCCTCATCACAAGTTGCCATTTAATTTTAAAGGGGCATGTAACTCCAATCACCAACTCCACCAGTTTTCTCCAGAGATGTCGCCTGCTCCAAGCAAAAAATGGGGTAAAATGAGGAATTACTGTGGGAATCTGATGCATAGTTATCATTTCCATTAGTAAAATTCCTCATTTCTAAAGAGGCTCTCAGGATTAATCAGCGAGTAACTCTGCCGCGCGGGAGTTACCTGTACACTGGGGGCCAGATTTATAAGAAAGTGCAGCATCTGTAGAGATGCGTCACTTTCCCTGCGCCTCCATACGAAACCCTTACACCACATGAATGCGCCGTTTTTACAATACGGCGCACCATGGTGCAAGGATTGACAGATGCGTCAGAAATTCTGACGCATCTGTTGACCCAAAAGTGATGCATTGCTGGAGTTGCTCATGAAAGTGACACAACTCCAGCAATGCGCCGCAACAGATAGGTGAGTCCCATTTAAAAAGCCATGCGTCATTCCTTATGCCTGGTCTGAGCAGTCATAGGGATTTTGATGCAGTGAAGGCGTAGAGTGATGAAGTGAAATGTTGTAAATTTCATAGCGTCAGTTCTACATGGCTTTTTGCGTGGGAACGCCCACCCTGCATACATTATACCTGAGGCAGGTATAATGTGACCCAGAGCTTTACAACGTGACGCATGTCCCTAGATGCGTCATGCTGTAAATGGGCCGCAATATGGCGCACGGTATACTCCGCCATTGCGTCACAAAAAGTGATGCAACAGTGGCACAAAAGTGTTGCAAGGGGCTTTTAAATCTACCCCTTGGTATTGATTATGCTGTTGGTATGGAGTTATTGATCGAGTTTCTGGGACACTGGCAATGCGATCTTGTACATGTTTGAAGTTGGTTCTTAAGATTCTGATGAACTTATGTTTTAATGTGGTGTATATGCTCTGTAACATAATGCTCTTTACTTTAAATTATAACAAATCTGTTCATAGTGAGGGAGGAGCTCGTTTTGGAGAAGAAAGTGACAGGTAGAATATCACCCATTCTATTGTCTGCCTGGTAATTGTACTCATGAAATGAGTTGTGTTACTGAATATTGACCCCAGAATATTGATTAACAAAATATTAAAAGGTAGGAGCCTATAGGGAAGTATAGACTTACTATTCCAAACTCTACACCTACATACTTGAAGACATATACATATTGCCAAGATAAATATATGTGGAGTCAGGTATAGAAAGTCTAAAATGACTTACCTGTTAATGTATTATTTTAGATATTTTTTCCACGATATTGTGTCCCAGCAATATCTGGTTTGATATTGAGAGTGCACACCCCTGAAATGAATGCAGATGGCCAATGTCCCTGATCATTACTGCTAATTACCTGCACAGAAAAGGGTAAACAAAGACATGTTGTACTCTACCAACTCTATTTCCTCCCCAGGCAATAGTCATGTATACTAGTTCTTCTTTTCGAGTTGCATGGCTGTTTTAATCTCAATGGCCCTGCATAGGATTGCCCTGGTAAGGTGTGATAAATATTTCTTAGTGCTAGTTCAGCCCTTCAAAATGGGGCATAACATTCAGTTTTGTGGGCTTTCTATACGAAAATCCTCATGTCCTGTAATTTTCAGACTGTTTCCTAAAGGAATTCATGTGCCAGGTGATATCTTACCTACAAGACACCACTGACTTCATCAATAAATTGGCAAATGTCAACTACTGTGAACACAGAGATATTCTAGTCACTTTAGACGTGACATCCCTGTACACACAGATTCCCCAGGATGAAGCAGTCGCGGTATTGTCCTACATTTTAGATCTGAGATCCCGCCCAATGTGAGTACCGACCAAATTTCTGCTAGATCTTGCTTCGTTCGCATTGAAGAAAATTTACTTCTGCTTCAATAGAGAATTCTATTACCAAGTCAAAGGGGTAGCCAAGTCCTCTTTATGTCAATGTATGAGAACACCTATATACATAACAACAACCCATTCCATCAATACATCGGAGCATGGCTGCGATTTATTGACGATGTGTTCATGATATGGACAGGAGACAGTAACACCTTGTCCCTGTTCCATCAATGGCTAAACTCTAGGACCGCTGATATAAAATTCAGCTTAACCCAGTCTACGAGTAGAATTTCATTTCTTGATGTTGAGGTCTTTCCTAAAGTAGGTAAACTGGCAACCACGTTGTTCATAAAACCTACTGACCGAAATAAATCCCTGATGTTCAATAGTAACCACCCCAGAAGCCTTAAAGAAAACATCCCTTACGGACAGTTTCTACGGGTCCGTCGAAACTGTACGTACAACGAAGATTTTCGTTACCATTCTGATAAATTGATATCAAAGCTTTGTGACAGGGGTTACCCTAAGAAGTTAGTAAGGAACTGTATGAAGAGAGCCCAGTGGACCCCACGAGAAACACTACTAGAACGGAAAGACAAGTCTGATGTAAAGCGACAGGTATGTGTCACCACTTTTTGTCCCAATGCAAACCAGCTCAAACGGGTCATAAGACAAAATTGGCATCTGGTTAAGAACTTAGATGAGAATCTCCAAGACTTTCCCTTGTTCGCTTTCAAGAAATAAAATAACATTGCCAACCACATTGTCCGTGCGGCAATGCCAGCGCCAAAACCGCCAACATTACGCCAATTGATTGGAATGCCCACGATAACAGGACACCACAAATGTGGAACTTGCCTTTGTTGTGAGTCCACATTTGAAGGTTCCCTTTTCCAACATAATGGAATCTCCTGGAAGCACAATGCATTTAGCAATTGCAAGACTAAGTTTGTAGTCTATGGCATTATATAGGAAAAACCAACCAAGAGGTGCGTCAACGCATCTCTCAACATAAATCGAGACTAAAAAAGAAAGTTGAAAATGCACTATTGGTACAGCATTGGACACAAATGCAACACAAGATCAGTGACCTTAGATGGACGGTGATATCGCGAATCGAAAAGGACCCGCGTGGAGGCGACCTGAACTTACAACTGTCTAAAAGAAAAGCCTTCCTTATTGTCAAATTTGACACAGCTACATCTGGTCTCAATGAATTGAGTGAAATCTTTAAATTGTGAGTACTCTTGTCCTACCAACTCCATGTCGAGCATCCGAGGGGCGCAAACTATTCTGGTAAACCTGCCCACGAAGCAGTCCAGTGACCCTTTGTGGTGCCCATACCACCATAGTCTATATGCCTCATTTCCATTCTACGAGCTGATTTGCCGCTGGTTCTGGGATTTATAATCTGTGTGTTTCTTGTTAACGAAAAACCTCTGCTTGATCCACTCAGAAACAAGTTTAAACTGTACACGCTGCCAGGTCATTATATACTTCATCAAGTTTGGTGCTTATTCATCTTTACACCTTTGGCCCGTTTAGAACGACTTTCGTTCTGTAGCAACCTTGTCTCCTTTAACATAGCGTACCGAATTGTGTTCTGGTTATGCGATTTAAATCCGGTTTGGTCTTTTTTCCCAACTCATATTCCTGTTTGTCGCAGAATAACCAACTCCTCTGTTTAGCACACTGTGTAGAATCGCCTCCAAACTCCGTTTTTAATTTACTGTGCGTTTTGCGCCAACATATAACATCGCATGGATCGTCCCGACCCACTAGCGCCCCCCGTGTGCCTCTAATTATTCCAGTCCGGTTTTCTGCCCCGACCTCTGAGGCAGTACGGGCCCCCACTCACTATAAAATCTTGAAATGATTCTGCCCCGGCCTGCTACACGCATGCGCCGAGGAGTAGTGCCGACGAGAACGCGAGCAGTCCGACGGTCGTCCCACATCGTGAAGTAAGTGGTTCCCCTGGTCCCTCACCCTGCTCTTCACTAAATTTCCTCTTTTAATATTAGTATAATGTTAACATGCACTCTTCCGCTCTTTTAGTTACGCTTCAAAGCAACTTGATTGACGGCTCCTACAATGTAAAGCCCTCGTCTACATATAAGGCGGTGAGTCTCATGCCTTAAACATTCTCCAAGTTTTAGTGCACGTTTTTCCTCCCCATCCTGCTAAACCTTTTTTTGTATGAAACTTCCATTACAGGTAATTTATTAATGGATCTTCTTTCACTTGCCGCATCTTCTAAATCCTAATAAAAGCGGTAAGCTTAATAATTCTGCAGCTACTTCTGCTATTAGTTTTGATGATTCCCCTCGCACTGAATGGCTTCTCGTTATTCTTCTAGATCTTAATATTCTTTTTGCTTCTTTGGCATCCACTACCTTTCTACTCCATGGACCTAGACCGGCTTAGGTAAGAGATTGATATACTGTGACGCTACCTTAATAAATACGTCATGCTGTGCGGCCCAATAACTCCAGATTTTTAATTGTGCAGATGGTTGCTGTAAATGAATAAATCCGTATTGATGCTGACGACCGTTCATGCTTGGTAAGAAGGATTTAAAACGCTGTCATTTGAACGAATGACTAGTTGAGCGTAGTCTAAAAGATTCTTCTCTCCAAAACAGGCAGATTCACTCCACTTCGGACCTTTTTATCCATTGATGTCCCTCTTGGCTCCCATTTCAAAGATAATAACTCGCATGGTGCACCTATGAGGCAAGTAGTTGTACAGGTTACTTCAACCACCAAAGGAACTTTTATCCTTCCATAATCGAACCTGCTTGACTCTGATGTATGTTTCCCCTATTCCAGATACAGACAACTGACATCGCTGATTCCTTCCGATTCCTTAAAAAACGGTGTCTCCACTCAGTGGTAAGATGTAAGGGATGTGTGTCGGCACTTTAGTCAGGTTTCCTGAGGGTCTTGTTAACTTGTTTGATTAAAAAAGTGTAAAATGGTGTCCTGAACCTGTCTTTTCCCCTCCCTTTTATTTTCTTCTTTGTGTAGATACTACATGAAGCCCTGAAGAGAATCCCAAGAAAACCAGTGGGATTCGAAACGCGTAGGCTCCTGCCACATTGTGTCTGCAAGAGCGACAGGACCATCCAATTAATTTCTCCCAGCCGCTCGTACATTACCAAGTCCCATCAGTTTAAAAAGTTTCTCTTGTAGATCTAATTTAAGATACAGGATTGTACATTATAAAACTAATTTTTTCCTACTGTTGTAAAACTGTGGTCGCAGATTGTGGCTTTTTGTTTCTTTTGTAGTATAGACTGTACATATTTTGAGACTGTAGCATATGTTTTTGTAGTCCATCTTCCCAAGTGGTTTGAATGAGTTTTGAATGCCTGTGATATGTCTGTAACACTGTATGACTGATGATCAGTAGCCAGTTCCCCAATCCCTGTGTGTCCTTTTTTGAACATGTTTTTCTGGATGATGTAAAAAATGAATTATAAGTTTTCCTTTTTCTAAAAATGTCAAAATAAAAAACTATTAAGTAGTAACTCCCGTTCTTGAATAATTCTTCAAGTTCTGTTTGGTCATTCGCCTTATTAAATTATTTATATCAGCACTGGCACTCCACTTTTGTTTCTTGCTGTAATTTTCAAGGCATCATTTTACCCTGGTAGATACCTGTATGCCCAGCCAATAATCTACCTGTGGAAATCTGCAGGGGTGTGGATTTCATTGCACCCAATAATCACCATGTATGGTAAACTCTGCACAACTCACA
This sequence comes from Lissotriton vulgaris, assembly GCF_964263255.1. Taxonomy (NCBI): domain Eukaryota; kingdom Metazoa; phylum Chordata; class Amphibia; order Caudata; family Salamandridae; genus Lissotriton; species Lissotriton vulgaris. Next base: position 883,852 of record NW_028252623.1, on the reverse strand, counting down.
AAATCTACACCTGTGCAAACCTGGGGCCTCATTTATGAGAAGTGACGCATCGCTGCGTGAAAGCAGGGATGCGTCACTTCTCAGTGCGCACTCCTTCCGACATCGAGATGCGTCATATTTCATGTATGACGCATTATGTCGCAAGGAGTTACAGATACGTCAGTATTTCTGACGTATCTGTATGGCGCAAAAGTGACGCATTGCTGGAGTGTGTCACAAAAGTGACGCAACTCCAGCAATGCGTCCTTTCACATGGGGCAAGCCCAAATGGGGCAGTCTTATGCCTGCTGTGAGGCAGGCACAAGATTTTGACGCAAAGGCATCCTAGAAGTGACGTCGTGAAATCTCATAGATTTCACTGCGTCACTTATTCGAAGCTTTTTGCGGGGGAACGCCCCCCCCCCCCTGCATACATTATGCCTGACGCAGGTATAATGTTGCGCAGGGTTTTACAAAGTGACGCATCTGCTTAGATGCGTCACTTTGTAAATAGTGCACAACAGGAAGCATGTTTTACGCCGCCGATGCGTCACAAAAAGTGACGCATTGGAAGCGCAAAACTGGCGCAAGTCCTCATAAATGAGGCTCATGGGTTTTACGCATACGTTTGAATTTTCTGGTCCAGTTATATTGAGACCATTAAGGACCTACCGCACCACCAATGCTTAATTTGAGCTTGTGATTGCATGCGGGGCCCACCCACCGGCTCTCATTTTTGGGGACCAGAAGAAAGAGTAAGAGATAAAAAAAAGTGACAATGGGAGAAAGCAGAGATGAAAAAGAACCTTCAAAAGTGAGATAAAGTGGGAGGGGATGTTTGGGGATGAAGACTACGCAGCCTTTGTATTCTGCACCCCAGTATCAGTAGCATGGGCTGCAGGCTTCTGACCAAAACTTTTAGTTTTACAAATGTAGCACTGCACACCTCACTGACGTCGGCTTTAAACAAGGTGTTACTTTGCTCCCTGTCCCAACAGTAGGAAGAATTGCCTTTGTTTCTCTGATGTACAGAAGATATCTTCTCTCCCTCCAGCGTTTTTTTTCTTTTTGAAAGACTTTCCGGCATGGAAGGAATGTATTTATTACAGAACAATACTGTGCCCAAGGATATGTTCTGTGCTCGATTTCTTGCCTCAGATCTTGTCTTGAAGCCAGAAGCACGTGTGCCCTGTATATAACACCACACTTCCGGGATTCAAATGAAAGTATGTGTTTTTCGGGACAATGTCGGTTAAAGCAAACTTAGATCAGGGAGGAAGGAGGGATGGAAGGTTGCAGTGGTGGCAAGGAGTACCAAAGGAGGGAAAGAAAGATGCGAGGAAGGAAGCAGGGTGAAGGAAGACAAAGGGAAAATTCCAGAAGGTGCGTGCCATCAACAGGACGCTGTTCAAGGGCCACCTAGCTCCCTCAGGGAACCTTTACAGCAGAGACCCCTCTTGCCCCTGCACCCCCCTTATTTCTAAGTCAGACCAAACATGTCAACTAACTCTGCCCCGGCCTGTGGGACGCCTAACTTTTTTCTTAAAACTTCTGGTTCCTTTCTTTATCTGAAACAGTTAACCCATGCGTTCCAGAGAACCTTCCAAAGTGGTCCCCAATGGGATAATGCTTTACCGGCGAAAAATAAGGGGACCTACCCATCCCTGATGGACTGCCTAATCCCAACTCACTTTTCTACCACAGGTCCTCTGTCTGAATCAGTCATCCTAAAGTGTTTGCTGTGTCCAAACCTTTTCTTCCAGGTGTATGGACAATCATCAAAACAAAGGGACAATACGAGTATCCCTTTTGTTTTTAGATACATTAATTTATTATTTTATATAAAACAATCCCATCAAGACTAAGGCCCTGATTATGAGTTTGGTGGTCCAATAGACCGCCAAATCCACAGAGGTAGTGCGGCAACTGCAGCACCGGCGGTCTGCCCCCTCTATTACGAGTTTGGCTGTTGGACCGCTATTGGACCTCCGCAACTGCCGAGGATCCGTGATCCCTCGGCGATGGAACGGCGGTCAGAGGCTCCCATGGCGCTGCCTTGCTAAGGCTCTCATATGAGCGTAACTACGGCACTGCCGTGGAACTGCCAAAGGACCTCCTTCCAGACCAGGAGAAAACGTCTAATCTGGCGGGTGGTCGTGTTTGGCGGTTTGGGAGCGGAGCCGTTGCGTGGCAGCCCGCTCCACATTGCCAAACTCATAATCAGGCCCTTAGTCATCACTTACTATCTATTTTTTTCACACGAGTACAAAATTACACAAATACATCATAGGTCAAAAATATTAGTAATTTCCAGAAAAAAAAATACTTCACGTTTGTCTCATCCTGTATGATGTGTGCCAAGTAGAATTTATCATCAAAGGAGTTTAATCTAATTTCCCCAATCATAGTCAATGTTCCAAATCATTCAAAGATGACCCCCGCTGTCTACACATGATGTAGATTCCACATGAAGAAATTAATGTAACCCGCCAAACTATAACATATAAAAATTTGGAAACAAGATGATGTTACTGATGGAATCTTTGCCAGGGGTAGAAAGCAGATATAAAATTTGAGCATTTGAGGAAGTTAAACCTCACTCCACTCAAAACGAGCTATTTGTTTTCAGTTCATACTTTGAAGAAGTGCTAACCTCTCTCTGGGTACTTTTCACAACAAAGCTTGCAAAAACCAAGAATGGCACCAGACTATAAATGCTGAGGCGTCATATTTGAGGGGCTGCAAACAAACCCGAAGCATTTTCAGGGGGGATGGCAAGAGAATTCCTACGCCATCAGGAATTACAAGATCAGTTATAAAACCTGGACCTGGTAGATTTCACCCAACCACTCTGGACCTCCTTCCAGACCAGGAGAAAACGTCTAATCTGGCGGGTGGTCGTGTTTGGCGGTTTGGGAGCGGAGCCGTTGCGTGGCAGCCCGCTCCACATTGCCAAACTCATAATCAGGCCCTTAGTCATCACTTACTATCTATTTTTTTCACACGAGTACAAAATTACACAAATACATCATAGGTCAAAAATATTAGTAATTTCCAGAAAAAAAAATACTTCACGTTTGTCTCATCCTGTATGATGTGTGCCAAGTAGAATTTATCATCAAAGGAGTTTAATCTAATTTCCCCAATCATAGTCAATGTTCCAAATCATTCAAAGATGACCCCCGCTGTCTACACATGATGTAGATTCCACATGAAGAAATTAATGTAACCCGCCAAACTATAACATATAAAAATTTGGAAACAAGATGATGTTACTGATGGAATCTTTGCCAGGGGTAGAAAGCAGATATAAAATTTGAGCATTTGAGGAAGTTAAACCTCACTCCACTCAAAACGAGCTATTTGTTTTCAGTTCATACTTTGAAGAAGTGCTAACCTCTCTCTGGGTACTTTTCACAACAAAGCTTGCAAAAACCAAGAATGGCACCAGACTATAAATGCTGAGGCGTCATATTTGAGGGGCTGCAAACAAACCCGAAGCATTTTCAGGGGGGATGGCAAGAGAATTCCTACGCCATCAGGAATTACAAGATCAGTTATAAAACCTGGACCTGGTAGATTTCACCCAACCACTCTGGACGCTGAAAGCAGACAAAATGTCTAGATATAACTACAGGTGGGATGAGAAATTACAGAGATTGGATGCAGAATAACCGACCCACCCAGCGACTCTTCATTTCTCAGTGAAACCAAACGTGTCCACTTGTAATCTCTATTAACTCTGTCTCCAGAGTTCCTCTCATCTCTGGAATTAGTGACTCAGGAGGAAGAGAGGGAGATGTAAAAGGGCCAGAACTGGGGACCTCTTATGAAGCCATTAGTGGTTCAATTAGGTTTCATTGTTGACTTCAAGAGACTTGCAGTGCTAATCACGCAATAAAGGAAAAAGAATAAGACTCAAGACTTGAAGGCAAATGGGGTGGGTTAACCATTTTCTTGCTTTTAACACAGAATTCGACATCCTTTTAATGTCCACATTCCTCTTTGATCCGGTGGCTGTTTGTTTTGGGCGGTCAAATCAAAAGCATGTAACTGAGTCAGAAATGTAAATCTCTTCAAACCTTATCTCTCACAGACCTCACTGACATATTCAGTTCACGCAAAGCCACTTCTTATGAAGATGACCCCTTACCCACGTCCTACATCATAGCTCTCTCTGGAGACATTCTCTCACCCGTGATCAACAGGGTCAATGTCTCCTTCACTCAAGGCATCTTCCCAGAAGTTCTTAAGACCAGTTCAGATCCTTCCGCTCCTAAAGGAACATTCACCTTAATGTGATGATATCGTCAACTTCTGTCCCTAAACTCACCTTCGATTTATCATGTTCAACTCCAAGATCACATCTGCAATAACAATATCTTGCACCACTACCAGTCTGGCTTCAGTACGCACAGCAGTTCAGACACCCGACACCACCACCTTATACATTATAGATGATGCCCTTCTGACCACGGAGGAAGGTGACCTCCCCCCTGAAATTCTTGGACCACTCAAATGTCTTCAACACAGTCGTACATTCCACCCCCATAAGCACCCTGAACTCCTGAATGGAATTAAACAGCAACGTCCTTCACTGGCTCTTCCTACCTGCCAACAAGCACTATTTATTTCACCTGGACACCATCAGGTCCCCAAATGCCTATCACTGGCATTCTCCAGGGTTCCATACTGTCTCTTTTCATCTTCAATCTCTCAATGGAGCCTTTTGGTGCTCTACTCACACATAACCTCCTGGTCTTCCATTGTCCTGAAGAGGCCTGGGCTCTAATGGGCCAAAACGCGTTGACAATTCTTGTTGGAGAAGTCTTCTAAAAATAAAAAAGTTTTTGGAAAGGTACTGCTGGGACACATGAAAGGAATAGAGGACACATTTGCCCTCATTGTCTGGACTACTTTAAAGACTTTCTCCTGGTGTGGATTGTCAGTTTACATAAGGAGACACCATCATTTCCCTAAATAGCTGGAAGACGGGCATCTAATTGTTATTTTTTCCGACATAACATTGTAAAGTCACAAATCTGTGAATGAATACAGTTTTAATGATTGAATTTTTGTTGTTTTGGTTTTCTTTGTTGTCATAAGCTTGTCACAATTTTATTTTTATGTACCTGTACTGGGGTATGACCTGCGCTTTGTTCAGGTATTTTTTAGGTATAAGCACAAAAAGCGAGGACTAAAGAGCTTGTGTATAAACTGATTAATAAATTGACTTGTGCTGAATAAATTAGCATACCGGTGATTAATTTATGTATCCACTATATCAAGACTGTTCTGGTTAATCTATCCCCACTGTATACCGTCATTTCTGTTCTGTATTTGTCTATGTGCAGGTATAGTGGGGTCAATTGGGCTAACCCCTAGAGCTTGATATCTATCTACTCACACATAACAGCATCGAGATTCACTAATATTCTGATTATACTCAACTCCACTTGAAAGTCTACTTTGCTTCAGACATCCAATACTTCAAGCTCTGCCTACACATCAACAACACCTGGAAGTCCAGTGACTGCCTAATGCTCAAACCAACCACGACACAATTCCTTTTATTTGCAAGAACAAATAAGTAACAATAGGAAGCAGTGTGGTTTATACATTATGATTTAGGCTAACTATATGTTGGTCCATGTGTTGACGTGTGGCTAAATATGTATGCAAAAGCCACACTTTATATACTCAAGTATAAGCAATACCTTTACAGTGCAACCACGTTTAACTAAATGTATTTCTTTAACTTAGCTTAGGGACAAATAGGACTCAAATGCCTTTTACTGTTAAATGTAATGGTCTTGAAGACGTTTCCAAGTCCTTCTCATTTCAGGTGCACAATAATATGTACTGTTTAGAGAAGAAGTTTGCTTTTAAATGTTAGAGCAGATAGTATTAATTGACAGTTAGTTGTGATTTACACTGTGTGTGGGGATGAGGAAGATCCACCTATAACAACAGGCCAATCCGACCGATGATACGTCCAAGGCCGTGCAACTGTGTGCCCCAATGTTCGACGATGGGAATGAGAGGAGTTTACTTGATCCAAAGAGACAACACATCCTGACTGGTACCTGGAGATGGGGAATTGGTGGGGAGGAGTTTTAAGTGCAACTAAATGTATTAATGATGTGTTCTTAGAATAGACGGATTGTAATAAGATGCAAATGATGAGTAGAAGACGAAGTGTAGCATAAGTAGGATGTTTTATTGATCAGATGGTAGATATCAAGGGGGGACCCCACCAGGAGAAGCTCACTTGTTGCTCAGCCCCACTCTAACTGATTCTCACGCTCCCACACAAGCATTCCAATACTCCATTCTCACACGCACCAGCATTCTACTCACATTCCACTTATGGCTGAGCAGCAAGACCCACAACTAGTCCACTACGTCACCTTCCCCCTTTTAAACAGAAAAAAAATTCTGTAAGTACATTCACAACATGAATTAACATTGGTGTAAAATTGCGAACATAGGATGTGAAGTAAAAGAAATATGCTATAATTCGTAATAAAAAATAAATTGCATTAATTAAGAAGACAAGGTAAGATGTGGAATAATGAACCACAACCAAAAGAATAAAATCACACACTGTCACAAAATTACAGAAGCCGTAGAATCTACACACAGTGGATAATTAAACCCAGTAAATTAAAACAAAATAATTAGAGACACAGCAGGTGCACGTAAAAGTGAAAATCACAAAGTGACCTATCCTCGCAAAGTGAATATCCCCGTACACAGGAAAAAGTGGCAACCCCTTAACTAAATCGAAAATCCACAAGCAAAGAAGACCACGTAGCCGAAGACTAAAACAATGTGCACCTTGATAAAACAAACTATAATCATATAGTTAAATTAAATAACGTACATTAATAAGTTATGTGGCATCCCCAGTATAATTAAAATGACACGGGCAATGAATGCGTATTATGAAAGCTCTGCTTCTGGCTGAATTAAGAAGCTGTAGGCAACAATCTATACTTACATTAGGCACAAAACTGTATAGGGAGAAGTCAGTGTAAAAAGGTGTGCGCATCACCTACACTGAAGTGTATGGAGACCAGCTCCAATGCATAACTACCCTAAAAACAGTCAAAGCTTAGTGCATTGATAATAATCAGATTGGCCTAATCCATAACATATAAAACTCTCCATAAATGCATTCCCTGGAAGCAAAACACTCAAATAATGTATGAGTTATGAATAGTATAGCATACAGAGTATATGACTATAAATAAAAACTGTAGCACCTATGTAAATACTTGCATAAATTATCACAAGCAAATTAAATGATTAACATAAACAGTGGCAAATAAAGCTTCAAAGCTCGGTGTTGCTGTAAGTGCGACACTGGCCAAACCATTTTCTTTTTTACTAAATAAGTTACCAAGCTTGGTGTTGCTGTAAGCACAACACATGCAAATTCATTACATTTTTTTAAAACAAATAAGCTAAAAGCTTGGTGCTGCTGAAAGCGTAACTGCGCAACACAGGCAAATTCATTAAATTTTTTTAAAATAAAGAAGCTAAAAGCTTGGTGTTGCTGAAAGGGAAACTGTGCAACACAGGCAAATTCATTACCTTTTTTAAAAACAAATAAGCTTAAAGCTTGGTACTGTTGAAAGCGTAACTGCGCAACACAGGCAAATTCATTGCATTTTTTAAAATAAAGAAGCTAAAAGCTTGGTGTTGCTGAAAGCAAAACGGCGCAACACAGACATTCGTTACAGTTTTGTTTAAATAAATAAGCTAAAAGCATGGTGTTGCTGAAAGTGCAACACAGGCAAATTAAACGTATTTTTTTTTAAACGAAAATTACCACCAACTCTCTTTCTAATTATTTTAAACTAAAACACAGTAAAGCAAATAGGATAGCCGCCGGTGAGCGAACCCTCTCACCCGAGAATAGTGTTAACATGTCCCACGCTGAACAGCAAATAATTTAAAATGCACCCTCTGGTCCTTGACAGTAATGATGACAACAGTAAAACAAAAAGTATGAAGACTTCCGCTGAGTTGCACCGTAGAAACACCAACAGACAATAACTGTCGTACTCCAGAGGTAGAATGATGACCTCCACGTATAACGGACGATTTAACTTTAACATTGGCACAAAAGAAAAAACGTGTTTGGCAGATGCAGTACTACTGAAAAGTAGCGTGACTAAATGTAGAGCTCCAGTGAAAACACAAAATGGCGGCACGTTTGTCGACGAAGACGTAGACGTAGACCCGGGTGGTTCACGGTACGTCAGTGAACACAGACGTCCAGGAGTAACTCTGATGTCATGAAGATAGAATCGTCTCGTGAAAAGATGCAGGTGAGCGTGGCTCGTGCTAAATTCAAACTGACTGCGGTTTAACTGACATAGGGAGCTCCAAGAAATGTATAGGGCTAAAAACAAGTAAATAAACATTGCCCGAATGACGAACTGCTCACCCAGGTGCCAATCCATAGGAAACGAAATTGTGTAGACTCCCAGAGCAAACGAAATTGAATAGTCTTACTCCTCGAATTAGTTTAACCCCTCCCCTGCTGGTGACGGAACCACTCCGTCATCAGCCGCGGTCGCGCTGTGCTGATGACGGAGCGGTTCCGTCACGGCCCGCTCGGAACGCCTGCGCGGCGCTGATTCCGCGCCTGCGCTGAACGTTCTATTGAGTGGGCGGGCCATGACGGAACCGCTCCGTCATAAGCACAGCGCAAACGCAGCTGGTGACGGAGCGGTTCCGTCCCCAGCATGCGCCCGCCGCTCTTCCGCCCCGCCCCCTTAGCACTACGGCGGAATAGCCGCCGCAGTGAAGGGGTTAAAGTACAAATAAAAGTTCCTTTTCCTTCCAGAAGATGGCAGCAACTATTCATTCACTCCCACTTTACGGATAAATTACCCAACTCTGACCTGATATTGAGATCGATCTCGAGCGTGCCAGATCTCTTTGCCGGTCACTTTAACTCTCATTAGGAATACGCTATGCTCAGGACTTCCTTATTAGAAAGAATCTCCTCAGGTCCTTGTTGGAAAAGGGACAGATAATCTTGGAACTGATAGAAGCAGGTCCAATGTCTTTTACATATCCAAAAACAGCGAACAGATAAACTGTAGAATTGTAGAAACTGTCGCATGAAGAGCCCCGAGTCCTGACACACTTCAGCGGGCGACAGTTGATGGTCACTGGTGGGGTCCCCGGGTGTCAGGCTCTCAAGTACATAGACTCCTTTAAAAACAGCTGCTTTACCTTCATTAAATTCAGTTTTCGTTTCCGTTTTAGCTGTTTTACCTTTTGTAAATTCCATTTTCAGTTCAACATCCTTCAATACAGCACATGCAGGTTCTTCCGGATCGTCGCCATATGTAATAAGTAAGCATGGGTGTAAAATCCGTTCCGCTCGTGGAATTTGCGGATTTTCGGCAAATTCGCAATCCGCGAATTCTCGCGAATTTCCCGAAAATTCGCAAATTCGCACGCAGCGGATTTTTTTGCTTGGTGATACAATATTGCGGTGCGCAGCGTTCACTTACCGTCATTCAGCGTTTGCAGAGTTGTTTTTCTCCATGTTTTGCTTGTGCTGCGCCATTTTGGATCTTGCTGCGGATCCCGCGGGAGTGTCTCGACCGCGATTACGTCATCGCTGCTTGCCACCTTGCACAGCGAGAGTTTGTCAACGCGAGTACATCATAAAGGCCCGTGATCACGCCTCGCGGGAGTAAACAATTGCGAACACGTAGATGCGGCGGGCAGCAACAATCACGCACTCGCGAAATTGCAAAATTTGCAATTCTGCACAAGAAATCCAGCAGCATGCAGCATAAACCTTCTGAAAATTATGATTTTTATCAGAATAACTCCTCAGATTGACATTTGCCTGCACTTTTTTTTTGCAAGGAGTCCATTTGGGGGGGGGGGGGGTGGGAGGAAGGAAGTGCCCCACAGTCTCCAACTTCCTCTTCCTGTCCAGCAGGCTCCTCCCAGTACTTTGTTCATGTCCTGGTCACTTTGATTTGGATCTTGACCTGGAAGGATTACTTTTTTGGGATGCTGCTGGATATTTGGATTTGACGCCTTTTTGACTTTCTTTGGATCACTTTTGGATTAGAAATTTCACAAGTAAGTTTGTTTGGGGCATTACAGTTGCTGCAACTACAATTTTGGAACTTTTTCAGAACACTAAATAAAATATATTGTTGGTAGCCACAGTATCCAGTAGGACCAGGGTTAGTTATGGGTGCATGAAACAACTGTTTTGTTGAATTTCAACATGATTTAGGGCATGGATGGCATTGGATTGTGGTGATTTTTGTGTGTTTTTCGATTTATGGGGGTGGTGTGGGGGCCTTTTGCCCAGGGGTACTCAGTGGTGCATGGACTGAGTCTTTCTGTGGGGTCTCTTTAATGTAAACATCATGGAGGGCATGGATGGCATTGGATTGTGGTGAATTTTGTGTGTTTTTCGATTTTTTGGGGTGTTGGTGGGGCCTGTCCATGTGGGTGGGGACCATTTTGAGGACTGGTACAGGCAGGGCCTGGCCATGTGGTGGGGGTCTAGGGGCCATTTTGAAGCCAGGCAGTGTGATTTGTTGTGCCATAGGCCTGTACCCAGTCTGCCATGCTTTCATTCATTATGCCCAGGGGTAAACAGTGGTGTATGGGCCTAGTCTTTCTGTGGGGTGTCTTGAATTTGAACATGATTGAGGGCATGGATGGCATTGGATTGTGATGATTTTTTTGTGTTTTTCGATTTTTTGGGGTGGTGTTGGGGTCTTTTGCCCAGGGGTACTCAGTGGTGCATGGACTGAGACTTTCTGTGGGGTGTCTTGAATTTGAACATGATTGAGGGCATGGATGGCATTGGATTGTGGTGATTTTTGTGTGTTTTTCGATTTTTTGGGGTGGTGTTGGGGCCTTTTGCCCAGGGGTACTCAGTGGTGCATGGACTGAGTCTTTCTATGGGGTCTCTTTAATGTAAACATCATGGAGGGCATGGATGGCATTGGATTGTGGTGATTTTTGTGTGTTTTTCGATTTTTTGGGGTGTTGGTGGGGCCTGTCCATGTAGGTGGGGGCCATTTTGAGGACTGGTACAGGCAGGGCCTGGCCATGTGGTAGGGGTCTAGGGGCCATTTTGAACCCAGGCAGTGTGCTTTGTTGTGCCATAGGCCTGCACCTAGTCTGCCATGCTTTAATCCATCATGCCCAAGGGTACTCAGTGGTGCATGGGCCTAGTCTTTCTGTGGGGTGTCTTGAATTTGAACATGATTGAGGGCATGGATGGCATTGGATTGTGGTGATTTTTGTGTGTTTTCGATTTTTTGGGGTGGTGTTGGGGCCTTTTGCCCAGGGGTACTCAGTGGTCCATGGACTGAGTCTTTCTGAGGGGTGTCTTGAATTTGAACATGATTGAGGGCATGGATTGCATTGGATTGTGGTGATTTTTGTGTGTGTTTCGATTTTTTGGGGTGGTGTTGGGGCCTTTTGCCCAGGGGGACTCAGTGGTGCATGGACTGAGTCTTTTCTGTGGGGTCTCTTTAATATAAACATCAAGGAGGGCATGGATGGCATTGGATTGTGGTGATTTCTGTGTGTTTTTCGATTTTTTGGGGTGTTGATCGGGCCTGTCTATGTGGGTGGGGGCCATTTTGAGGACTGGTACAGGCAGGGCCTGGCCATGTGGTGGGGGTCTAGGGGCCATTTTGAAGCCAGGCAGTGTGCTGTGTTGTGCCATAGGCCTGCACCCAGTCTGTCATGCTTTCATCCATTATGCCCAGGGGTACTCAGTGGTGCATGGGCCTAGTCTTTCTGTGGGGTGTCTTGAATTTGAACATGATTGAGGGCATGGATGGCATTGGATTGTGGTGATTTCTGTGTGTTTTTCGATTTTTTGGGGTGGTGTTGGGGCCTTTTGCCCAGGGGCACTCAGTGGTGCATGGACTGAGTCTTTCTGTGGGGTGTCTTGAATTTGAACATGATTGAGGGCATGGATGGCATTGGATTATGGTGATTTTTGTGTGTGTTTTGATTTTTTGGGGTGGTGTTGGGGCCTTTTGCCCAGGGGTACTCAGTGGTGCATGGACTGAGTCTTTTCTGTGGGGTCTCTTTAATATAAACATCAAGGAGGGCATGGATGGCATTGGATTGTGGTGATTTTTGTGTGTTTTTCGATTTTTTGGGGTGTTGATCGGGCCTGTCCATGTGGGTGGGGGCCATTTTGAGGACTGGTACAGGCAGGGCCTGGCCATGTGGTAGGGGTCTAGGGGCCATTTTGAAGCCAGGCAGTGTGCTTTGTTGTGCCATAGGCCTGCACCCAGTCTGCCATGCTTTCATCCATTATGCCCAGGGGTACTCAGTGGTGCATGGGCCTAGTCTTTCTGTGGGGTGTCTTGAATTTGATCATGATTGAGGGCATGGATGGCATTGGATTGTGGTGATTTTTGTGAGTTTTTCGATTTTTTGGGGTGGTGTTGGGGCCTTTTGCCCAGGGGTACTCAGTGGTGCATGGACTGAGTCTTTCTGTGTGGTGTCTTGAATTTTAACATGATTGAGGGCATGGATGGCATTGGATTGTGGTGATTTTTGTGTGTTTTTTGATTTTTTGGGGTGGTGTTGGGGCCTTTTGCCCATGGGTACTCAGTGGTGCATGGACATAGACTTTCTGTGGGGTCTCTTTAATGTAAACATCATGGAGGGCATGGATGGCATTGGATTGTGGTGATTTTTGTGTGTTTTTCGATTTTTTGGGGTGTTGATGGGGTCTGTCCATGTGGGTGGGGGCCATTTTGAGGACTGGTACAGGCAGGCCCTGGCCATGTGGTGGGGGTCTAGGGGCCATTTTGAAGCCAGGCAGTGTGCTTTGTTGTGCCATAGGCCGGCACCCAGTCTGCCATGCTTTCATCCATTATGCCCAGGGGTACTCAGTGGTGCATGGGCCTAGTCTTTCTGTTGGGTGTCTTGAATTTGAACATGATTGAGGGCAAGGATGGCATTGGATTGTTGTGATTTTTGTGTGTTTTTCGATTTTTTGGGGTGGTGTTGGGGCCTTTTGCCCAGGGGTACTCATTGGTGCATGGACTGAGTCTTTCTGTGGGGTGTCTTGAATTTGAACATGATTGAGGGCATTGATGGCATTGGATTGTGGTGATTTTTGTGTGTGTTTCGATTTTTGGGGTGGTGTTGGGGCCTTTTGCCCAGGGGTACTCAGTGGTGCATGGACTGAGTCTTTTCTGTGGGGTCTCTTTAATATAAACATCAAGGAGGGCATGGATGGCATTGGATTGTGGTGATTTTTGTGTGTTTTTCGATTTTTTGGGGTGTTGATCGGGCCTGTCCATGTGGGTGGGGGCCATTTTGAGGACTGGTACAGGCAGGGCCTGGCCATGTGGTGGGGGTCTAGGGGCCATTTTGAAGCCAGGCAGTGTGCTTTGTTGTGCCATAGGCCTGCACCCAGTCTGCCATGCTTTCATCCATTATGCCCAGGGGTACTCAGTGGTGCATGGGCCTAGTCTTTCTGTGGGGTGTCTTGAATTTGAACATGATTGAGGGCATGGATGGTATTGGATTGTGGTGATTTTTGTGTGTTTTCGATTTTTTGGGGTGGTGTTGGGGCCTTTTGCCCAGGGGTACTCAGTGGTGCATGGACTGAGTCTTTCTGTGGGGTGTCTTGAATTTTAACATGATTGAGGGCATGGATAGCATTGGATTGTGGTGATTTTTGTGTGTTTTTTGATTTTTTGGGGTGGTGTTGGGGCCTTTTGCCCAGGGGTACTCAGTGGTGCATGGACATAGTCTTTCTGTGGGGTCTCTTTAATGTAAACATCATGGAGGGCATGGATGGCATTGGATTGTGGTGATTTTTGTGTGTTTCTTGATTTTTTGGGGTGTTGATGGGGTCTGTCCATGTGGGTGGGGGCCATTTTGAGGACTGGTACAGGCAGGCCCTGGCCATGTGGTGGGGGTCTAGGGGCCATTTTGAAGCCAGGCAGTGTGTTTTGTTGTGCCATAGGCCGGCACCCAGTCTGCCATGCTTTTATCCATTATGCCCAGGGGTACTCAGTGGTGCATGGGCCTAGTCTTTCTGTGGGGTGTCTTGAATTTGAACATGATTGAGGGCATGGATGGCATTGGATTGTGGTGATTTTTGTGTGTTTTTCAACGTTTTGGGGTGGTGTTGGGGCCTTTTGCCCTGGGGTACTCAGTGGTGCATGCACTGAGTCTTTCTGTGAGGTGTCTTGAATTTGAACTTGATTGAGGGCATGGATGGCATTGGATTGTGGTGATTTTTGTATGTTTTTCGAGTTTTTTAGGGTGGTGTTGGGGCCTTTTGCCCAGGGGTACTCAGTGATGCATGGACTGAGTCTTTCCGTGGGGTGTCTTGAATTTGAACATGATTGAGGGCATGGATGGTATTGGATTGTGGTGATTTGTGTGTGTTTTTCGATATTTTGGGGTGGTGTTGGGGTCTTTTGCCCAGGGGTACTCAGTGGTGCATGGACTGAGTCTTTCTGTGGGGTCTCTTTAATGTAAACATCATGGAGGGCAGGGATGGTATTGGATTGTGGTGATTTCTGTGTGTTTTTCGATTTTTTGGGGTGTTGATGGGGCCTGTCCATGTGGGTGGGGGCCAAATTGAGGACTGGTACAGGCAGGGCCTGGCCATTTGGTGGGGGTCTAGGGGCCATTTTGAAGCCAGGCAGGGTGCTTTGTTGTGCCATAGGCCTGCACCCAGTCTGCCATGCTTTCATCCATTATGCCCAGGGGTAGTCTGTCAGTGGTGCATTTTATTGGTCTTTCCATTTTGGGGGGTGGGTATAGTAAAAATGCTTACTTGCAAACTCTTAATTGAAGCGCTACATATGCAACATTTATTTAACTGATGTTCCTCTGGCTTTATTTGCTTTTAGGTGCAGAAAGACGAATCATCATCCTCATCGTTCCTCATCAGTGCCAGGAACAAGTCCTGCTGCGGTGTGTGCAGCACAACGTCACATGTGGCCACAGACAACTCTGCAACTTGTGCAACTGTGGCCTGCTGTTCTGGCATCTGAAGAAGATGGCCCCAAAAAAAGTTGCCCGTAGCTCCTCTAGCAAGAAAGTTGCCAGTAAGGAGCAGAAGAAGCAAGTGGCGCCACTTACCAAGGAGACTGGTGTGCCGACCGCCGCATTTTTCGGGAAAAAAAAGTACGCCTGCAGCAGCAGCGGGGTCTGCTGGGGACCAAGCTGGGAGCAGCACCTCCGCTCCATTGGGCTCAGTGCCACCACCACCACCACAACTTAAGTCCAAGCCCTTGAGTGCTGCAGAGGCAGCCAGTATAGTTGTTCAATCACCATCGACCAGTGATGTTAGCTCATCCCAAGAAAGTAGCAGCATCCCTCAATCAACACAGATTGTTGTAACTCATCTGACGAGTGTTCAACAACCACAGCCGCAACAACAACCTCATGTGCAAGTACAAGCCCAAGTACATGTGGAAGGAGAGGCGGCGCAAGGAGATGCGCAAGCAGAGGTGCATGGAGAGGCACAAGTGCCCACAATAGTTGTTCTTCCCGAAGTAGGGGCACATCAGGAAATCGACATTCAAGCCGAGATATCATTTGAGGAAGCCACTCCTCCTGATCATTCATTGTCTTCCAGATCCCTATCAAGGAAAAGATCAAGGATGGTGTCTACATCTTCTTCAAGCCCCCTTCCTTCTGATGATATGGATGAAAATTGGGAACCACCATAGCCGTCTGAGAGTGAGGCACACCATGATCTGACAAAGGTAGCTAAGCATAAAAGGAAGGTCCCCGAAAGTCTCATAGTTATGGAGTGTGATGATGACGCTGAACAAGAAGTAGCGTATACTCCTGCTGATGAAGACACTCACGACGACGACGCAGTCATCATACACGTCACTCCAGGCTCAGCGGGCATGCAGCAATCAGACATTTTTACCCTATCCCGAAATGCTGCTGAGGATGATGTTGGCGACGTGGGAATGGGACCACCACCAATGCAGTTAACTAGTACACCACCACCTACCGCTTCCATATTTTCTCGCCAGAAGGGACCTTCATCCACCTCAACCTCCATTTCCACAATTAGTGGTGCTGTAAGTGCACAACGTAGTAAATTTCGGCAACACACATCCACCACTCCATCTGGCATTAGCATTCCCAGTATCGCCTCCTCCGCCCCCCACAGACATTTGAAGTCCGCAGTTTGGGACTTCTTTAGTGTTAGCCCAACAAGGGAAAACATAGCCATTTGTACCATTTGTAAGCTTCGAGTTAGTCGTGGTAAGCTTGGTACCAACTATGGTACTGGAGGCCAGAGAGGTCATCTTGAGAGACAGCACACTGTCAAATGGCATGCGCACCTAAAGGAGATCAAGGCAGCCCGAATTGCAAGTCAACAAACTGTATCCGTTGATGTTTCATCCGATGATGACGAGGAGGAAGAAGCGTCAAACATTTCTTCACTTACACCCAGTACGCCTGTCAGCAGCACACCCCCTGCAAGATATATGAGCCACACTAAGAGTGTGGGAGAGAGTGAGACACCAATGCGAAAAAGTTAATCATCACCGAGCGTAACTGGGTCGAAGAAGTCATCATCATCCCGTAAAATGGTCCAGCCCACCATTAGAAGCATGTTGTTTTCAGATGCGCCATTTGAACGCAACCACCCAATGACACGTCTGTATAACACTAAGCTGGTAAATGTAAATGTAAATGTATAGCACACTACTTACCCGTAGGGTCCCAAGGCGCTTCGACCGCTGCAAAACCCTTCCTGGCTTCCCTGAGAGATGGTCCCTTAATGGGTATCTCCAGGGTGAGACCAGGCATCCCCGGCGGTCTGGTGGGGCCGTTAGTGAAGATGAGGCAAGCTAATGCCCAGAGTTGCCGAGTGTGATCGCTGATCAGAGTGGGCACCAAGGCGAGAGAATTATCGAGTCCGCTGACCCTGGTCCAGAAACCTGCCGCGCCGGGAATCGAACCCTGGTCCCGGGCCGTCCTCTGCTCTCGGGTCTGCCGCCTCTAACCAGTGAGCCACACTACTTCAATGCTAGCGCTGGACCTTCTCCCTTTTTCTTTTGTGGAAGGGGTGGGTTTTCTTTAATTAGTGGCAACGCTCTGCCCTAAATGGAAGGTTCCTAGCCGGTTCTATTTTGCCAGAGTTGCGGTTCCAGCACTACATGAAGATGTGCTGGAGGTGATTGGGGCAGCTTTGCAGAAGAGTGCTGTTCACACTATACATCTGACAACAGACATGTGGACCAGTTGCCAAGCCGTTGATTACATGTGCATCACTGCACACTGGGTCTCTTTTTCAGGGGTTAAAGCAAAGGTAAACGCAGGTGTTGACCTGGACAAAGTTTATAAAGCTGCTCAGAAACATGCAACACTGCATGTTTGCCATGGAGAAAAATCATACAGGAGAAAACATTTTGCATGAGTTTAACACAAAGGTTTTTCAATGGCTGTCCCCAAGAAAACGCATGGTTGGTTATGTTTCCACGGATAATGGCGCCAATGTAGTTAAGGCCATGGATAAGGGTAACTATTTCAGAGTGCGGTGTTTGGCGCACTGTATAAACCTGGTTGTTAAAAAATTCTTGAGTGAAGAAAGTCCCGTGTGCCAGTTACTGACCACCTGCCAAAGAATGTGCACACATTTCAACCATTCTTTTAAGGCCCGGATGCAGCTGAGGTGCCTGCAACATGAACGTAAACTGCCAGTGAAAGCACTCATACAGGAGGTGGTAACAGGTTGGAACTCAACCTTCTACATGCTTGAGCGTCTGTTTGAGCAGTATGCGGTAGTCGATCAGTATTTCTTTACACAGGGTACACCTATGATGAACCTGAGGATACAGGTGAAGCAATGGAAGCTAGTTAAAAGCCTGACAGACATGCTTCGTCCTTTTGAGGTCTTCACGCGTGCAGTCAGCAGGGAGGACTGTAATTTGGGAAAAGCTATCCCATTGTTGCGCATGCTAGAGCACCAACTGAAGGCGGTGTCTTCTACGTTTCAAAAAGAGGGAAAGGAACGAGCATTTGAGGTGGCGGAGAAGTTATTACAGCGCCTACTTTGCGATGAACTATAAATTACTTGTCTTGCCCACTCGCAAGCGTGTCTTCTGAACGTGTTTTCAGTGCTGCTGGTGGCATTGTAACTTGCAAAAGGACCCGCCTCTCCCCCAAAAATGTGGAGAGGTTAACAATGATCAAGATGAAACAGCACCTCATACCACCAGATTACAAAATACGAGAATGCACGCAGGAAGAAGACGAGGAGGACACCAACTTAGATGAGGGAAGTTCTTCTCTGTTAGGTGACCTACTCCCGTCTGAATTCGCAGAGTTTGAGGACGAGCTCTTCTTCCCTGACACCGAGCCCTGAAAATGAGTCAATTTATTTATTTATTTATTTATTTAAAGTTTTATATAGCGCGAACAAGACCCGTGGGTATCAGAGCGCTTCACATAAAAGTAGTTTAAATATTAACAAGAAGATAACCAATTAAACAAACAAATATATATGAGGTAGATAGTTATATGGCTATAGTGAGTGCTTAAGTAGCTACATTCCACTCGGGTTCGTCGGTTATAATACGAATTAGCTTTACAACGTGAGGTTATGTCATTTGTCCTTTTTGTCATACCTACGAGGTAGCGGTTATATAGTTTCAGGATGTGAGATAGTTGTATGAATTAGTTTTGACAAGAGGTAGCAATTGGTATACAGTTTAGTTACAAAAGGAAAGTCGACAGTATCAGACCATCATTATCTTCCATCTAATTCACGGCAGTCCTTCCCTTTCTGCTAGCATTCGTTCTCATAGTGAGACATAACCTTGTCTATATCAGATATTTACTCATTAAGAAGCTCTTCACTTCTCGCTTAAATTTTGAGGTATTAGGAATCTTCCTAATGCTTGGAGGCAATGAGTTCCAAATCCTGGGGGCAGCTCCTGAGAACGCTCTGTCATAAGTTTTTTTCTTTCTGAATATGGCTGGGCGCAGCACCAACTCTTTGGCACTCCTGGCCGGTCTGTTGCCTCCTGATAGCTAAATTTTCTTGGATAGGTATCTAGGAGTATTGTGGTGGAGTGCTCTGTGGGTGATACATGCTATCTTTAGTTGAATTCTGGCCTCATAGGGTAGCCAATTCAACGCTTTCAGGTGCGGGGCGATGTGGTCAAACTTTCTAGATCCGGTGATGAGTCTCGCTGCAGCATTGAGGCAGGCTTTTAGTGGTGCTGTGGATGTTTTTGGTAGACCTGCTAAGGTGGTGCAACCATATTCAATCCTAGAGATGACTAAAGATTGGATTGCCAGTTTCAGATCTGCTTCAGAGATGAATGGTTTCAATTTTCTTAGGTAGTTCAGGTGGAAGCGGGCGTTTTTTGCCATTGAATTAATATGAGTTTTCATGTCAAGACTCTCGTCTAAGGTGATCCCTAGCGACTTAGCTGAGTGGACTAGAGTCGGGGTGCAGTTGAGCGCAGTCACCAACTTGGTCCATTCCTTTATTTCCGTAACGCACTTTGGTGGAGAGATTAGTAAGAATTCTGTTTTTTGAGCATTTAGCTTCAGATGATTGGTAGTTAGCCATTGCATTGCCCTTTTTAATATTTCATTCATTCGCTCAATGTCTTCAAGGGAGGTGATCTTTATATATATCTGCGTGTCATCCGCATACATATGATAAGATACCTGTGAGTTACTGAGAATTGTTGTAAGAGGTTCAACATACAAGTTAAATAGATCAGGGGATAATGTCGATCCTTGTGGGACTCCGATTGAGTTAGGGCAGGATGGTGAAATTGAATGATTGACCAGGAAACGTTGTGTTCTGTTCCGTAGGAAAGATTCGAACCATTTCAACACATTTCCAGACACTCCCATCCTGTCTTGTAGCCTGGCCAGTAAAGCTTCGTGATTTACTGTGTCAAATGCCGATGACAGGTCCAGGAGAATTAGTAAGCATGCTTGATTTCGATCAAGAGCCAGTAGCGCGTCGTCGACAATATGGAGGATCGCTGTTTCCGTGCTATGTCCTGATCTGAATCCTGATTGGCAATCATCTAGTAGGGAAAACTTGTTGATGTGTTGGCTCAGCTGGCCCTGCACGCATTTCTCAATTAGTTTGGCCAATAGAGGGATGTTGGTTACTGGTCGAAAGTTATTCGGGTCTGTAGGATCTGCAGTAGGTTTTTTGATCAATGGAACAACTTGACCAGTTTTTAGACAGACTGGGAGGGTCCCTTGTGACAATGATGCATTTATTATTTTGGTCCAGATTGGCACCACAATGTGGCTGATTTCTCTTAAGCATTTTGCAGGTAGGGGATCTTGGTAGTGGTTGTTGGGTTTGATTTTCACGAGCATTTTGGCGATCGTGTTCTGATTGTATAATTCGAATGTGTCCCAGTTTGCATTGTTTTTTGTTGTGCTACACACTGTAGTTGAATTGGGATCGTTCGTAGTCAGTGGTTGAATGGGGGGGTTATTTGCTGCGCTTAAGAGCTCTGTTTCAAGCGCTTTGGCTTTTTCCGTGAAAAATGTAGAAAATTCCTCACTACTTATGGATGTTTTTACGTTTTCATGCGCTGTTTTGGTTAGTTTGTTTGATTGTTGTTTCAGGATTTCAAACAGTTTCCGTGGTCTGTTTTTGGCATTATCCAGTTCCGATCTTATGAATTCCTTTTTGGAGTTGATGATCTTTTTGTTATATTGGTTCCTAATTTTTCTGAGGGCTTTCAGCTCGGGGGATGAAGGGTTTTTTCTCCATTTTCTTTCGGCCATTCTTAGTTTGCGCCTATCTTCGTTCAATGATCCGTCAAACCATGGGTTCTTCGTTTTTTCCGTTATTCTTTTTAGTTTTAATGGCATGGTTTTGTTGACGATGTTCCCGATTGAGGTTATATAATGCTCTGTCAACTCGTTTGCATTCTGTAAGTTTCTGGGTCAATGAATCACAAACTTTCTTTTTCGTCCTTATTCACTTTTATTCCTGTGTGTCTGTCTTTCTTTGTTCTGCAAAATTTATATAAATAAAAAACTTTAATCACCTAATCACAAAAACAAGCCCATCAGCAGAACTGTCTTCACTTATTTGCTTATTGATTTGAAGGTGCCGCAGTCTGCATTCCTCAGGTTCACAAGTTCACAAGAACATTCTCCTCTATCCTCCTCCTCCAGACTCCTATTTCCCTCAAAGCAGATGGCTCGATTACGCCCAATGAAGAAAGACTCTGCACTTGTGGTGGTGTTCTACTTCTTTGCGGGTGAGTTGACGGGTCTGGGGCATTGCTGTGAAGGTCTAATACCGGATAAAAGTGGTTTAGAGAAAATCGGAGCAGAAAAAGATTTTGCACTTTTGATCACTTGCCTGTCTTTGGGGTGCTGTTTGGTGGGCTTTTAGGTTGTTGTGGGTGGGGTTTGGGGTCTGGGAGCACTGCTGGCACAGTCTAATGTTGATTGCATTTGTTTTTCAGGAAATCCATGGTGGAAAAGGGGAGTTAGAGCCTAGCTGCACAGCGTATTTGGACTGAATTGGTAGTAGGGCCATTTTCGCTTTTTGCCTGTTTGGGGGTGTTCTGCTTTTTTGCGGGTAGCTGCAGGGGTCTGGGTCCATTGCTGGGAATGTCTAATACCAGATAAAAGTGGTTTGGACAAAATCGGAGGTGAACATTTTTTTGTGTTTTTGATGACTTGCTTGTCTTTGAGGTGCTGTTTGGGGGGGGTTCCGGGTGATTGTGGGTGGGTTTTGGGGTCTGGGAGCACTGCTGGCAAAGTCTAATGTTGATTGCATTTGTTTTTCAGGAAATCCATGGTGGAAAAGGGGAGTTGGGGCCTAGCTGCAGAGCGCATTTGGACTGAATTCCAGGTAGGCCCAAAGTTTTTTAAGTGTGGCTTTTCCCGGGTTTTGCCTTTTGGCTTGTTGGGGGGGGGTTAAACTTGTTTTCACCTGGGTTGACAGTTCTGGGGCCATTGCTGGGAAGGTCTAATACCCGAAAGAAAGTGTTTTGGAGACAATCCCTGGGTATTTTTTTTTTGCATTTTCTGAGATTTCGCTCACTCTACCGTTTTCGGGAGGCTGTTTGTGGGGGTTCCTGGTGTTTGTGGGGGGTTTGCGAGTCTTGGAGCAATGCTGGGTATGGATACTTTTGCTTGCTTGCAAGTGGTTTGAATAAAATCCATGGTGGGTAAGGGGGGATTTGGGCCTACTTTACTTTCAAAGTACGCTTTGTCACCATTTTCTACTAGGCCTCGTTTTTTAAGATCTGATTGGGGGTCTTCTACATTTTTGTGACTCGGTTTAGTAAGGGTCTGGGAGCACTGCTGGGAAGGTCTAATTTTGTTCTAAAACACAGTTTACAGTTATCCTAGCTTGAGGGGAAAGATTTGCTAAATTAATTCGCCCATACTTATTTATCCTTCAAAAGGAGACTCAGACAGAGTACGCACTTTCAAAAATATTGTACTGTCTATTAGGAAACTCAAAGTGTGACTTTTTGCACTTCACAGCGTACATACCTTATATTTATTTGTCAGTGGTGTTCTAATATCACTTCCTGTTTTTCCATCAATAATTACAGGCCGGGTTTTAGCCTGTGCAATGGGAAAAAAGGATGAAGTCAGGCTTCACCTTAGCGAGCCGCAATTCAGCATCCGCCAGGCAGGCAGTGGACAGGGTGTCTTCTGGTCACCAACATTGATGGACGGAGCATCAGATGGAATGGAGGAGTCCCGCTAATAAGAGGAATGGTTGTATGCATGCAAGTTACCAAATTCAACAGGACAACTACAACAACATACAGATACAGTATCCGTTCTTTTCTAATTATCTTTTAAGTAATGTTATTGCTGTGAACTTCTATGAGTGTGACTCTGCATTTCTTTGATCTCTGCTTCTAAATTCATCCCTACAGCCATTGTATAGGTTTTACTTCTGCTATTTTTTAAACCCAATTTAATGTAAGAAGTGTTTCTCTGAGTGCAGAGATAGGCAAGTGAAAACGCATGATTATTACTGCAGCTCTGTACTGTCGCAGTCTTTCATTCACGGTTGTCGAAAGTACTACTTACTTTTCAGTAACCATGCATGCAGTAGTGCATGTACTTCCTTTATGTCACTTAAAAGATTTATGGATAGCTTTGTACCCAAAGATTTGTTTATCTTCAATTATTGTTTGTCCATGCTCTGCTTTTTTTTTCTTCTCTCAACAAAACTTTCCCAAAAACCCCCATTCCCATCCATTTTCCAAACCCTAACCCTCTTCCCCCGGGCTGTGTGTTTTTGATTGATGTGTGACTAAATGACAGCAATAATTCCACACACTTGCTGGGGAGGATAAGGTCATAGCAACAGGCTGGTGAAGGAATCCGAGGATATATTCTTACTCAGCTTGACAAAGAGTCACTATTGGCAAATGAAAGCAGATTTTCATGCGCGCCATCAACTTGATTGGTCATCAAGAACATCCTCCTCCTAGACGTGGCAAATTATTACGCTGCTGTGTCCTTCGCCTTCAGTTCTATTTCTTGTAGTAGTAGCCAATGTCAAAGAAATTAAACGCAAGTACTAGTTATACTTTCAATACTTTACCATTTGTTAGGCTACATTGTGGCACTGTTCTAGTGTACTGTCTCCTGCTATATTCTCTATCGTACCGTTCTAATGCTACGGTAAGGACAAACAAGGTTTCATTTACTTTTTTTTCAGATGCTGCAACTGCCACTGTGTAACACCACTAGTACCACCGCAATTATGACATTTCATCCGCCCAGGATTGCCAACCTGAATCGCCATTTCCCGATCAGCCAGCCCTGTGTCTAGCCCTATTTCCAAACACAAATTACAGGTAAGATAAGCGTTTGGGGGAGGTAGTATAATGGAGTATTAGGAGAGACGAGAGGCTGACGGTAGTACTAGTAAAGTCCTAGGACTATTGAATTCACTTACTCTGTGAGAGGCACTTAGTTTTGAAAACATTTGGGCAATTACTTACACAACTTGAATCAAGATGCCACTTAAGTTTCAGGAAAACAAACTTACTGTTAAAAACTCCACCCACCAGCCTCAAAAGCAGTAAAAAAACACGTATGCAAAGATAAAGTTTAAAGTATATTTATATCCCTAGCATAAATAATCTCCCGCAAGACCCAACCCACCCCCACTCCCTAACCCCAACGAATGTCCGTGTAAAGTCCAAAAAACCCAACTCCCAATTCCCACCCCCCGAAGTCTTTAAAAAAGGGGCAAGGGACAGTCTCCTCCTACTGCTGGCTGCTGTTGACTTTTCGGGCCAGGTCGGCATGCTCCTTGCGGAGGGTCTCGAGCAGGGTTTTGGTGTTGAGCAGCTCCTGCTCGAGGTAGGACACCCTGAGTGAAAGGCGGTGCAACCTTTTTTTGGTACTGCTGTGAGGGGCAGCTGATTTTTTTGCTGCTCGGAGGTGGCGGGTGGCTGCGGTACCCCGGCTCCATACCGCTAGAGACCTGCTGCGCTGACTGGCTGACCCAGGGAGCGCGGAGGAGGATGCAGGTGTCGCCGTGGATATTGTCTACGTACTCTGCGTGTCCTCCTCCTCCTGGGCCACCAGCCACCGATATTCGGTGACAGTCGCCTCCAGCCTCCGTTGCCGGGCCCTTTTAGCCAGCTCCTTCCGTGTTGGTTTGGAAGGAGCATCTATATGAAGAAAGAAATACATAGTCTGTAACTAATGCTCTTTAAGATTAACACAAAATGATTCCGCAGAAAGTTGTGTCACAGTAGAACTAGCAACTTGCAAGCGCAGTACATAACTATTGTGGACAGTATCTGTCTAACCTCCCACTTCTTCATCCTTGCTCTAACATTAGTGGGAGTTTAAGGAATCAATTCTACGAGCACTATGGACTCACTCCATTAGAGTCGACTATGACATTACACCAGTCTTCTTCTTCTTCTTCTCTCTTGTTTAGCAAAATTGGTATGTTATCTTCTGCAAGCCGGCATAATGCCAGCGCAGTCAACTTGCACCCGAGAAAAACAGACGCCTGCCATGATGAGTGAGACAGACTTGCGTTACTGTACCAGTCCAGTACATGCAAGTGGTGATGCTCTTACTTTTCTATTATGGGAGGCACTGAGAATACTCTGTTACAAGGACTACTGCTTAATTAATTTAACTTTCACCCTACAGTGCCAATGAATACTAGAAAAGAAAAATGAAGAAGATAAATAATCAGATTATCTATCACAGCACATGGTATGTATTTGCTTACATATGGGATGACTTTAGGTGCTTTGCTTTTTATTGAGTGAACAGTGATACATCCACACATGAATGACCGAGTTCTACTAAACTTATTAACAGAGGTAGTGAGTGGCCATCATAATAGCCGGATATATGCTGTGCTTGCAATACAAACTACTGCTACTATTCATGGTAGTATTCGGACAAAATTAATTTAAAACTTCTTTTCCTTGCCTTTCCTACACTGGGACGGATGTGCAGGGCGGTGTTACATGCTCTTCAAAGTAACACTTAGTTCATCCAGTGACTGTCTAGATACACATATGCTATCTAAGAGTCAGATAGTACCATGATCCAGGCATCCATCCATTCAAACTATATGTCAATCATTCTTCTTCATGTCTCTCATCTGGACAAACCTTACGTTTTCTCACGGGAAAACAACCTTTTCATTTTATTTGGGAAACCCCAAGCCATACATCCGTGCTTGACTTGCACTTGAATTTCAACCAAAGGATATATTGCGCACACATACAGTTTCTAGTTCACCCACCCAGGCTGTTCTCCTTCCACCCATCCTTGATTCATCCTTCACCCAGCCATGCATCATATTCCTTCCCAGCCACCTCGGGCACCAATCAAACACGTATCATTCTTCTTTGTCAGTCATCATTACTTTTAACTTGCTCGTCCTTCCACAATTACTTACACCCTTCTTTCGCTTTTCGTTCATCCCATCCATCAAGTTCATCTCAGATCTGATTTGGATTCTCGAAAAAAAATTCACCGCTGAGTTTAAGTAAATTTAGAGGAGGCTACTTTGTTCTAAATTTCAAAGTCTGCTTAACAGTATAGTAACTTAACTGTTGAACATATATACTACACCCGTGCAGAGAGCACACTCTGCAGTCTGCAATCTCAATAAGTAAGGAATATAAGAGCTTACCACTGCCCGCCACTACCGTGGCAACCCGCACAGCAGTTTCCTCCGGCACTTGCACCGCCTCCTCCCCAGAAGTGTCCTCCTCCACCTCCACGCTGGGCCCGGCACCAGATGTTCCACCTACAAAGTACATTTAAGAATGTTACATGTCATAGACATACACCACTCACTAGTATTTTGTCTAGGAATGAAGAAATGTGAATACAGAAACCAATCTAATAATTTGTGACTGTCTACTTTAAAGTAAAAATGTCAATTTTTCAAGGGAAGGGTGTTGTCTTGCTGCACTTTTTGGCACAACTGATGAATGCTTGCTTTTTAACACGCACCATTTTTCTGATAACAGACAGAAGCTTCACTTCTAAGAACAAGAGCAAGATCAGATCATCATCACTGGGACGGAGTGACCAACGATTCAGCACCAAAAAGAAAAATTAAAGTTCAAACCAGGTGAGGGCTCGGCTCGCCCACAATAAATGTGTGAAATAAATCATTAAGCACTTTTCCATTTTTAATCAACCGTTTATGTTTTATGACAAGCTTGATTTTAATAAATGTTTTTACTTTTAATAAAGCTTTAAAACTGAAATAGACTCTGTGGTTTTTGGTCAAGAGTGACTGAGCAAAGGGTTTTGCAATTTGCAAGCATGAGTCTGTGCCTCTGACACTTCTGGACTCTGACTCCGTACTCTTGTCCTGCGTTGGATAATCATCATTGGGGATCAATCATCGATAAATTCGGGAGCTAAATGACTCCGCCACACTATCTAGTCAGTAAGGAGATTGGGGGCTCTTCAAAGTCTGATATCACTGAGGTATGTGGAAAGTCTACCTGCGCCTTTTATAATTGATAAACAATGCACTATTTAGTGTCCATAGTTCTGTTTGTGCAGATTTGTCCCTGCAACAGTAGCAGTATGGATTGTCCTCCTATCCAAACCAAAAGTAAAGTAGTATCTTATTCTTTCTTGGTGGTCATTCACATTTTATTTTTGGGAATTGCCAAAGCATAAACATTTAGAAGACTTGAAAAGACATTATGGACAATCCCAGAGGACTGCACTCAGTGCATAGAGCTATTGCTGACTAGAATGGGAGTTTCGTTTAGCACCTTTTGCCAAAGTTGCAATCTTAGTTAGCTACACAGACAGACTAATAAGAATAATCTATTAATACCACAGGGAGTCATAGAAGAGGCAGGATAAGAATTTAGATACACTCTACAAGAAGATCAAAGACGATTTAGAAAAAATCGAATGGGGAACGCTAGGAAAAAATAGGTACTCTATATTACAATTAAAACTTACCGGGGCCAGCAAAGGAGCCCTCGCCTGACCGATCCTGGCCTTGTACAGCAGCAGCAGCCTCCTCCTCTGTCCTCTTGCCCCTGGGGGGAGCTGATGTACAACATGAAAGAAAGTAAGACCCGAAAACATGGATGATTGTTGTCAACCAAATGAAACATTTCAAAAGAACAATACCAAAATATTTTGGCGAAATAGCAAATAGACTACTATTCCAAGGGATATATTGACCTATCTCATGTGGTCTACTACGATATTAGTATTGCTTGATTTGCGGACCGTCGACTTGGAAAGTTATGTAACTCACTAAACAAACTACTAAAAAGGTTCGCCTAGGACTGGCAGGCAGCAGTCCGCAGCACGCGAAGTGACAGACAAAGTCCATTGTGATTGCAGATCAGTGATAACACTTAAAAGTTTCCTACTACATTAACCAGTCATTAAAATACTCAAACTATCAATCCACCACCACTATTTCTTCTTATTGCCAGGTGTACAAAGGAAGGACTGGACTTGAGTCTGTAGGGGAAGATTTACAAGCCGCTTGCGGCTCTTTTGCTCCGTTGTTGCGTGACTTTTGTGACGCAGCAGCAGAACAAAAGAGGCGCCATTGTGCGGCGTATATTAACAAAGTGACACATATGGGAGATGCATCACGTTGTAAAGCCCTGCGCCATCAGGGGGCGTTCCGGCGCAAGGGAGGGCATTCCTGCGCAGGAACGCATCCTAAAAGTGGCTGAGGGAAATCTACAAGATTTCAATCAGTCACTTTTAGGACAATGATGCGTCACTCAAACCCTGTGCCTGCTTGAAGCAGACGTACGGCTTGACGCAGCATTGGGGAGATAGGGCACCCCAGAGAATTGCTGGAGCTGCGCCATCGTTGCGACGCAACTCCAGCAATGCGCCACCTTTACGGCACAGATGCGTAACGCTTCGGTGACGTTTTGGGCCCATGGTGGGCCGCATTGTAAATACGGCGCACCATGGGTGGTGGTGGCGTGGCGCACAATTACTGGCGCATCCCTGCTACTTTGCAGGGATGCGCCGGTAATTTCAAATCTGTCCCTTAGTGTCTAGCATTACGCAGTTCTGTAAACTACACTCATACATAATTTCTCAGGCCAATGAAATGAACACAAAATCGAAAACCAATAAGCATAGTAGCAACGCTACTGAGAAGGAGAGCAGTGCACTGGAAATGCACAGAAGATTTTGAAATATAATTTACCTACAATGTAGTCTGCAGCATTATTGCTCTTGGTAAAAAACAAAAATTTGCAATATAATAATAACACACAGAGCAGGAGAAAACAGAGTAGTGATGAAATAGCTACTACTACTACTCACCAAGCCTGGGGATCTCGATGCCGAGCAGGCCGAGCAAGTCGCGTTCCCGGTCCAGGAGATCCGTCCAACGGTGGGTGGCCTGGTTGTAGGTGCACCGGGCCCGAGAGTGTTCATACATGTCCCGGCACACCTTCTCCCACCGCTTCCGGCACTCCCAGAGCCCGTACCCGCTTGCGATCCTCCTGCCTGCCATGATGGTCCTGGGGAGGCAGCGCTGCACATAGAACAGTAGTGCAGCCACCTCCTCCGCGCTAAAGATCTCCCGCGGCATCACTAGCTCCCCCCTCAAACGCCCGCACAGGAGCCGGGCACGGGGTGCTGGACCCTTCCCCTTCTCGGGCTGCTTCCTGGCTCCCTTTACCATGGTCTGGGCAGAAAGGAAGGTAAATAATAATTAAGAAATAGAATAGGGAAGAAGAAAAGAAAAGAGTTTAAAAAAGTAGTTTAAAATTAACCAAAAGTAGCAGAAAACACAAAAATATAGCGCTAGAACAATAGAGGGATAGATAATAAGTAAAATAGATCAAAAATAACTTCAAACACGTAAAGGATGGCAGAGATTCAGAGAGGATACAGAAAGCATGCCCAGAACCATAGCAATGAATAAAAAACAAGATGGCCGCGCCCATTCACGACCGCGCGGGTAAGTTCGCGCGAGATTTCCCCCGCGATCTTGTACTAGCGAGCCGCACACTTTGCGAGATTACACATAGCGCCCGGAAACGGAAATACGTCACGCAAAAAAGATGGCCGTGCCCATGTACGACCGCTAGGGTAACTTCGCCTCGTTGCGCTACCAGTGGCTTGCGAAAACGCAAAAAACCACGCGAACTAACACACCACAAAAAAACAAATCGCATATTCGCACAAATTCGCAGCTTCCGAATTCGATCTTGCGCAAATTCGCGCCCCGCGAATCCCGCGAAATTACAGAAAAACAATTTTTGCAAAAGTTCAAGCTCATCATTAGTAACCATTCCCTGTAGTGCTTCCTGAGGGCCCCCTCCAGAGTTCAGTTGCCTACTTGCAACTATTCTATGACCCTGCTCTGACCCTCACAGCAGGCTCAGAGAATAGCTACAAGTATGCCACAAAGGTCCTGTTAAAATAATTACACTGCAACAGAAAGCAAATACAGATAAGGAAGCAGGTTCCAGACTGATGTTCAAATTCAGTGACACATTAATCAACCCCTAATTCATTCATGTCAGTTGAGGCAGGGCAGGTGTGCTAACGAATTTTGCAAAACTGAAAGCACTTAGCAGGTGCAAAAGTTCAAGCTCATCATTAATCAGGAAGTACTTACAGCTAAGGAAGCAGGTGCCAGCTCAAATTCAGTGACACATTAATCAGCCCCAAATTAATTCATGTCAGTTGAGACAGGGCAGGTGTGCTTTCCCCCCCATTATCTACAGTGATGAACCAGAGGGTGGCAGTGATGTACCAGAGGGTGGCATGGGTGAGACAGAGGGTGGCAGTGGTGAAACAGAGGGTGCTGTGATGAACCAGACGTAGAAACAACATAGTCGCGACTGTTGCGACCCGACAAATAAGTTCACGTTTGCGAACTGGTACAAAACCCTCGCGAACTGGCAGAAAACCTTGCAAACACAAAAAAAAGAAAAAATCCACAAATTCGCGAAAGTTCGCGGGTTTTGCGAATTGCGAATTCGTGAATACGCAAATTCGCGAAGCGCGAATTCGCAAAATTCACCCATACTTAGTAATAAGATGCAAATGATGAGTAGAAGATGAAGTGTAGCATAAGTAGGATGTTTTATTGATCAGATGGTAGATATCAAGGGGGGACCCCACCAGAAGCAGCTCACTTGCTGCTCAGCCCGACTCTAACTGATCCTCACGCTCACACACAAGCATTCCAATACTCCATTCTCACACGCACCAGCATTCTACTCACATTCCACTTATGGCTGAGCAGCAAGACCCACAACTAGTCCACTACACGGATCAAATCATTTCTTTACTTCACTGCGGCAAGACTGCACCCTGACTCTGCTGCAGATCTCTCTCTTACCTGAGGCTTTACATTGCTTGTTCTTGAGTAGGACTTGTTATGATGTAAATAAGTCCATTAGATGCCGAGGTGTAGAAAACATGAGGATGATTTATTTATGGAGATATAGATGGTAATGATAAAGTAAGTCAATCAGTAAGCTGATAGATCTTAGTGCGAGCCCCACCAGGAGCAGCTCCCTTGCTGCTCAGCCCCTTACTTCCAACTTACACTCATCTCACCAGGCATCCCAAACATTCCAACACATCACATACACCAGCATTCCACAACACATCCACTCACAACACATTCATTATGGCTGAGCAGCAAGGCACGGAAATGGGAAGGATGCATGGCACAGAGTACAAGATACCACAGGACTCTTGACCACAAATACCTTCTAGAGCTTGAAATTTTATTTGGTTCAACTTTAGAATCCTCTTGAAGGACACCTTCTTAGAATGTCCCTGTAGATTCTCTTAGTTAGTTTTAGGGACGTTCCTTTACGGAACTGAAACTATCTGTACTTTGCATTTGACATTATTCATATAGTTTAGGCTACACATACTCAATCGTGTTCTGTTGGGTTGATTCATCATACCGAATTTTAATGACTAATGAGTAACTGATTGAATAAAATATTGAACTTGATTAATTTGCTGATAAACCTTTGTGGTTTGGTAACCATCTTCTCTGTCATTCGTTTCAAATACGTGGCTTTCAGTGTAATTTTAGCCAGCTCCTTCCGTGATGAAATAGCTACTACTACTACTCACCAAGCCTGGGGATCTCGATGCCGAGCAGGCCGAGCAAGTCGCGTTCCCGGTCCAGGAGATCCGTCCAACGGTGGGTGGCCTGGTTGTAGGTGCACCGGGCCCGAGAGTGTTCATACATGTCCCGGCACACCTTCTCCCACCGCTTCCGGCACTCCCAGAGCCCGTACCCGCTTGCGATCCTGCTGCCTGCCATGATGGTCCTGGGGAGGCAGCGCTGCACATAGAACAGTAGTGCAGCCACCTCCTCCGCGCTAAAGATCTCCCGCGGCATCACTAGCTCCCCCCTCAAACGCCCGCACAGGAGCCGGGCACGGGGTGCTGGACCCTTCCCCTTCTCGGGCTGCTTCCTGGCTCCCTTTACCATGGTCTGGGCAGAAAGGAAGGTAAATAATAATTAAGAAATAGAATAGGGAAGAAGAAAAGAAAAGAGTTTAAAAAAGTAGTTTAAAATTAACCAAAAGTAGCAGAAAACACAAAAATATAGCGCTAGAATAATAGAGGGATAGATAATAAGTAAAATAGATCAAAAATAACTTCAAACACGTAAAGGATGGCAGAGATTCAGAGAGGATACAGAAAGCATGCCCAGAACCATAGCAATGAATAAAAAACAAGATGGCCGCGCCCATTCACGACCGCGCGGGTAAGTTCGCGCGAGATTTCCCCCGCGATCTTGTACTAGCGAGCCGCACACTTTGCGAGATTACACATAGCGCCCGGAAACGGAAATACGTCACGCAAAAAAGATGGCCGTGCCCATGTACGACCGCTAGGGTAACTTCGCCTCGTTGCGCTACCAGTGGCTTGCGAAAACGCAAAAAACCACGCGAACTAACACACCACAAAAAAACAAATCGCATATTCGCACAAATTCGCAGCTTCCGAATTCGATCTTGCGCAAATTCGCGCCCCGCGAATCCCGCGAAATTACAGAAAAACAATTTTTGCAAAAGTTCAAGCTCATCATTAGTAACCATTCCCTGTAGTGCTTCCTGAGGGCCCCCTCCAGAGTTCAGTTGCCTACTTGCAACTATTCTATGACCCTGCTCTGACCCTCACAGCAGGCTCAGAGAATAGCTACAAGTATGCCACAAAGGTCCTGTTAAAATAATTACACTGCAACAGAAAGCAAATACAGATAAGGAAGCAGGTTCCAGACTGATGTTCAAATTCAGTGACACATTAATCAACCCCTAATTCATTCATGTCAGTTGAGGCAGGGCAGGTGTGCTAACGAATTTTGCAAAACTGAAAGCACTTAGCAGGTGCAAAAGTTCAAGCTCATCATTAATCAGGAAGTACTTACAGCTAAGGAAGCAGGTGCCAGCTCAAATTCAGTGACACATTAATCAGCCCCAAATTAATTCATGTCAGTTGAGACAGGGCAGGTGTGCTTTCCCCCCCATTATCTACAGTGATGAACCAGAGGGTGGCAGTGATGTACCAGAGGGTGGCATGGGTGAGACAGAGGGTGGCAGTGGTGAAACAGAGGGTGCTGTGATGAACCAGACGTAGAAACAACATAGTCGCGACTGTTGCGACCCGACAAATAAGTTCACGTTTGCGAACTGGTACAAAACCCTCGCGAACTGGCAGAAAACCTTGCAAACACAAAAAAAAGAAAAAATCCACAAATTCGCGAAAGTTCGCGGGTTTTGCGAATTGCGAATTCGTGAATACGCAAATTCGCGAAGCGCGAATTCGCAAAATTCACCCATACTTAGTAATAAGATGCAAATGATGAGTAGAAGATGAAGTGTAGCATAAGTAGGATGTTTTATTGATCAGATGGTAGATATCAAGGGGGGACCCTACCAGAAGCAGCTCACTTGCTGCTCAGCCCGACTCTAACTGATCCTCACGCTCACACACAAGCATTCCAATACTCCATTCTCACACGCACCAGCATTCTACTCACATTCCACTTATGGCTGAGCAGCAAGACCCACAACTAGTCCACTACACGGATCAAATCATTTCTTTACTTCACTGCGGCAAGACTGCACCCTGACTCTGCTGCAGATCTCTCTCTTACCTGAGGCTTTACATTGCTTGTTCTTGAGTAGGACTTGTTATGATGTAAATAAGTCCATTAGATGCCGAGGTGTAGAAAACATGAGGATGATTTATTTATGGAGATATAGATGGTAATGATAAAGTAAGTCAATCAGTAAGCTGATAGATCTTAGTGCGAGCCCCACCAGGAGCAGCTCCCTTGCTGCTCAGCCCCTTACTTCCAACTTACACTCATCTCACCAGGCATCCCAAACATTCCAACACATCACATACACCAGCATTCCACAACACATCCACTCACAACACATTCATTCTGGCTGAGCAGCAAGGCACGGAAATGGGAAGGATGCATGGCACAGAGTACAAGATACCACAGGACTCTTGACCACAAATACCTTCTAGAGCTTGAAATTTTATTTGGTTCAACTTTAGAATCCTCTTGAAGGACACCTTCTTAGAATGTCCCTGTAGATTCTCTTAGTTAGTTTTAGGGACGTTCCTTTACGGAACTGAAACTATCTGTACTTTGCATTTGACATTATTCATATAGTTTAGGCTACACATACTCAATCGTGTTCTGTTGGGTTGATTCATCATACCGAATTTTAATGACTAATGAGTAACTGATTGAATAAAATATTGAACTTGATTAATTTGCTGATAAACCTTTGTGGTTTGGTAACCATCTTCTCTGTCATTCGTTTCAAATACGTGGCTTTCAGTGTAATTTTAGCCAGCTCCTTCCGTGTTGGTTTGGAAGGAGCATCTATATGAAGAAAGAAATACATAGTCTGTAACTAATGCTCTATACGATTAACACAAAATGATCAAGCAGAAAGTTGTGTCACAGTAAAACTAGCAACTTGCAAGCGCTGTACATAACTATTGTGGAAAGTATCTATCTAACCTCCAATTTCTTCATCCTTGCTCTAACATTAGTGGGAGTTTAAGGAATCAATTCTACGAGCACTATGGACTCACTCCAATAGAGTCGACTATGACAGTACACAAGTCTTCTTCTTTTTCTTCTCTCTTGTTTAGAAAAATTTGGTATGTTATCTTCTGCAAGCTGGCATAATGCCAGCGCAGTCAACTTGCACCCGAGAAAAACAGACGCCTGCCATGATGAGTGAGACAGACTTGCGTTACTGTACCAGTCCAGTGCATGCAGATGGTGATGCTCTTACTTTTCTATTATGGGAGGCACTGAGAATACTCTGTTACAAGGGCTACTGCTTAATTAATTTAACTTTCACCCTACAGTGCCAATGAATACTAGAAAAGGAAAATGAAGAAGATAAATAATCTGATTATCTATCACAGCACATGGTATTTGCTTACATATGGGATGACTTTAAGTGCTTTGCTTTTTATTGAGTGAACAGTGATACATCCACACATGAATGACCGAGTTCTACAAAACTTATTAACAGAGGTAGTGAGTGGCCATCGTAATAGCCGGATATATGCTGTGCTTGCAATACAAACTACTGCTACTATTCATGGTAGTATTCGGACAAAATTAATTTAAAACTTCTTTTCCTTGCCTTTTCTACACTGGGACGGATGTGCGGGGGCGGTGTTACATGCTCTTCAAAGTAACACTTAGTTCATCCAGTGACCGTCTAGATACACATATGCTATCTAAGAGTCAGATAGTACCATGATCCAGGCATCCATCCATTCAAACTATATGTCAATCATTCTTCTTCATGTCTCTCATCTGGACAAACCTTACGTTTTCTCACGGGAAAACAACCTTTTCATTTTATTTGGGAAACCGCAAGCCATACATCCGTGCTTGACTTGCACTTGAATTTCAACCAAAGGATATATTGCGCACACATACAGTTTCTAGTTCACCCACCCAGGCTGTTCTCCTTCCACCCATCCTTGATTCATCCTTCACCCAGCCATGCATCATATTCCTTCCCAGCCACCTCGGGCACCAATCAAACACGTATCATTCTTCTTTGTCAGTCATCATTACTTTTAACTTGCTCGTCCTTCCACAATTACTTACACCCTTCTTTCGCTTTTCGTTCATCCCATCCATCAAGTTCATCTCAGATCTGATTTGGATCCTCGAAAAAAAAAATTCACCGCTGAGTTTAAGTAAATTTAGAGGAGGCTACTTTGTTCTAAATTTCAAAGTCTGCTTAACAGTATAGTAACTTAACTGTTGAACATATATACTACACCTGTGCAGAGAGCACACTCTGCAGTCTGCAATCTCAATAAGTAAGGAATATAAGAGCTTACCACTGCCCGCCACTACCGTGGCAACCCGCACAGCAGTTTCCTCCGGCACTTGCACCGCCTCCTCCCCAGAAGTGTCCTCCTCCACCTCCGCGCTGGGCCCGGCACCAGATGTTCCACCTATAAAGTACATTTAAGAATGTTACATGTCATAGACATACACCACTCACTAGTATTTTGTCTAGGAATGAAGAAATGTGAATACAGAAACCAATCTAATAATTTGTGACTGTCTACTTTAAAGTAAAAATGTCAATTTTTCAAGGGAAGGGTTTTGTCTTGCTGCACTTTTTGGCACAACTGATGAATGCTTGCTTTTTAACACGCACCATTTTTCTGATAACAGACAGAAGCTTCACTTCTAAGAACAAGAGCAAGATCAGATCATCATCACTGGGACGGAGTGACCAACGATTCAGCACCAAAAAGAACAAGCATTTGCAATGCAATGGTCTCGGCATCATTAAAGGTAGAGCAATTGGCATTGCTCATGACATTTCTTTTTTTTTCTTTAAATCATAAATAAATGGCATTGTCATTTACATTGCCAATACACACCACTCTGCACCTGCACTCACTGCTCTGCACACTCACTACTCTGCACTCACTACTCTGCACTCACTACTCTGCACTCACTACTCTGCACTCTGCACTCACTACTCTGCACTCTGCACTCACTACTCTGCACTCTGCACTCACTACTCTGCACTCTGCACTCACTACTCTGCACTCTGCACTCACTACTCTGCACTCTGCACGCACTACTCTGCACTCTGCACGCATTACTCTGCACTCTGCACGCACTACTCTGCACTCTGCACGCACTACTCTGCACTCACTACTCTGCACTCTGCACTCACTACTCTGCACTCTGCACTCACTACTCTGCACTCTGCACTCACTACTCTGCA
Source organism: Lissotriton vulgaris (assembly GCF_964263255.1). Lineage (NCBI taxonomy): Eukaryota > Metazoa > Chordata > Amphibia > Caudata > Salamandridae > Lissotriton > Lissotriton vulgaris. Next base: position 847,055 of record NW_028252623.1, on the reverse strand, counting down.
CTCTGCACGCACTACTCTGCACTCTGCACGCACTACTCTGCACTCTGCACGCACTACTCTGCACTCTGCACTCACTACTCTGCACTCTGCACTCACTACTCTGCACTCACTACTCTGCACTCACTACTCTGCACTCACTACTCTGCACTCACTACTCTGCACTCACTACTCTGCACTCTGCACTCACTACTCTGCACTCTGCACTCACTACTCTGCACTCACTACTCTGCACTCACTACTCTGCACTCACTACTCTGCACTCACTACTCTGCACTCACTACTCTGCACTCACTACTCTGCACACTGCACTCACTACTCTGGACTCACTACTCTGCACTCTGCACTCACTACTCTGCACTCACTACTCTGCACTCACTACTCTGCACTCACTACTCTGCACTCACTACTCTGCACTCACTACTCTGCACTCACTACTCTGCACTCACTACTCTGCACTCTGCACTCACTACTCTGCACTCACTACTCTGCACTCACTACTCTGCACTCACTACTCTGCACTCACTACTCTGCACTCACTACTCTGCACTCACTACCCTGCACTCTGCACTCACTACTCTGCACTCTGCACTCACTACTCTGCACTCTGCACTCAATACTCTGCACTCTGCACTCACTACTCTGCACTCTGCACTCACTACTCTGCACTCTGCACTCACTACTCTGCACGCACAACTGATGAATGCTTGCTTTTAACACGCACACCATTTTTCTGATAACAGACAGAAGCTTCACTTCTAAGAACAAGAGCAAGATCAGATCATCATCACTGGGACGGAGTGACCAACGATTCAGCACCAAAAAGAACAGCATTTGCAATGCAATGGTCTCGGCATCATTAAAGGTAGAGCAATTGGCATTGCTCATGACATTCTTTTTTTTTCTTTAAATCATAAATAAATGGCATTGTCATTTACATTGCCAATACACACCACTCTGCACCTGCACTCACTGCTCTGCACACTCACTACTCTGCACTCACTACTCTGCACTCACTACTCTGCACTCACTACTCTGCACTCTGCACTCACTACTCTGCACTCTGCACTCACTACTCTGCACTCTGCACTCACTACTCTGCACTCTGCACTCACTACTCTGCACTCTGCACTCACTACTCTGCACTCTGCACTCACTACTCTGCACTCTGCACGCACTACTCTGCACTCTGCACGCACTACTCTGCACTCTGCACGCACTACTCTGCACTCTGCACGCACTACTCTGCACTCACTACTCTGCACTCTGCACTCACTACTCTGCACTCTGCACTCACTACTCTGCACTCTGCACGCACTACTCTGCACTCTGCACGCACTTACTCTGCACTCTGCACGCACTACTCTGCACTCTGCACGCACTACTCTGCACTCTGCACTCACTACTCTGCACTCTGCACTCACTACTCTGCACTCACTACTCTGCACTCACTTACTCTTGCACTCACTACTCTGCACTCACTACTCTGCACTCACTACTCTGCACTCACTACTCTGCACTCTGCACTCACTACTCTGCACTCTGCACTACTCCTCTCACTACTCTGCACTCACTACTCTGCACTCACTACTCTGCACTCACTACTCTGCACTCACTACTCTGCACTCACTACTCTGCACTCACTACTCCTGCACTCTGCACTCACTACTCTGCACTCACTACTCTGCACTCCTCACTACTCTGCACTCACTACTCTGCACTCACTACTCTGCACTCACTACTCTGCACTCACTACTCTGCACTCACTACTCTGCACTCACTACTCTGCACTCTGCACTTCACTACTCTGCACTCACTACTCTGCACTCACTACTCTGCACTCACTACTCTGCACTCACTACTCTGCACTCACTACTCTGCACTCACTACTCTGCACTCTGCACTCACTACTCTGCACTCTGCACTCACTACTCTGCACTCTGCACTCACTACTCTGCACTCTGCACTCACTACTCTGCACTCTACTCACTCTCACTACTTCTGCACTCACTACTCTGCACTCACTACTCTGCCTCACTCTGCACTGCACTCTGCACTCACTACTCTGCACTCTGCACTCACTGCTACTCTGCACTCGCTCACTACTCTGCACTCACTTGCACTCACTACTCTGCACTCACTACTCTGCACTCACTACTCTGCACTCACCTCTGCACTCACTACTCTGCACTCACTACTCTGCACTCACTACTCTGCACTCTGCACTCACTACTCTGCCTCACTACTCTGCACTCACTACTCTGCACTACTGCACTCACTACTCTGCACTCACTACTCTGCACTCTGCACTCACTACTCTGCACTACTCACTACTCTGCACTCTGACTCACTACTCTCACTCACTACTCTGCACTCACTACTCTGCACTCACTACTCTGACTCACTACTCTTCACTCTGCACTCACTACTCTGCACTCACTACTCTGCACTCACTATCTGCACTCACTACGTCTGCACTCACTACTCACTACTCTGCACTCACTACTCACTACTCTGCACTCACTACTCACTACTCTGCACTCACTACTCTGCACTCACTACTCTGCACTCACTACTCTGCACTCACTACTCTGCACTCACTACTCTGCACTCATACTCTACACTCACTACTCACACTCACTACTCACACTCACTGCACTCACTACAGCTTCCTTCCACAGCTAGAACTAGTGCATAATGTCAAAACAGAGAAAACAAGGAAACACACTGAAGCTGTCTGTACCACGCCAAGTTCACATTTCGAGCAGCATGTGTTAAATCACGCTTTAGACTACTTCTCTACTCAAAAAGTAGTACATTTCCTTCAAAAAAGATAAAAAAAATATGACATGCAAACAGTAATGCCGAATAGACTACTTCTCTACTCAAAAGTAGTACATTTCCTTCAAAAAGATAAAAATATGACATGCAAACAGTAATGCCGAAACAAACTGTTCAGCATGGGTTTTGATTTACATGAAAACATTAATTTCACTTAAAATAATAATAGTTTTTAGCTAAATTAAATTTACATTTGGATTTAGGGCATATTCACATATTTTTAGTAAATTTAAATGTCAGTGGCAGATGGACACGCTTTCATTTAGCAGCCAAATATACAATAACTTACTGCCCCCGGAATTCCGCCGCGGCCGCACCGGAAGTCAGGCAAGGTCGCCTGTGACGGGGGCGGAGCCGCGTCCGGACCGGAAGAGGAGGCAGGCGGAGGAAATGCGTGGAGCGGCCCGGGGCTCCTGCGAGCGTGGAGAGCCCCCGGGGCCGACAACAGGACGTTGCACGCGTGTTGCGGGGCTCCCTTGACCAAGAGGGAGTTCCGGGATAGGAGCCGCAGCGTCAACTCTCCCTGCCGGTGCGGAGCAGTAAGTTAAAGGGGAGAGGGGGGGCCGGTGCGCGCGCGTGTGTGTGTGTGTGTGTGTGTGTGTGTGTGTGTGTGTGTGTGTATGAGTGGGGGGGTTCTGTATGTATGTGCGTGCGTGAGCGCTTCTGTTTCTATGTATGCGTGTGTTGTGTGGGAGCCTCGCGCAGCGCTCGTGCTAATGCGCGTGCCAGTTTAGAATCGCCTGCGCGCGGCCAGGAGTGTCTCCTGGGACTGCTACTCGCTGACATAAGATCTCGGCGGAGACGCGCTTACGCGCGTCTTTTAGCCGAGACCTAAAAATTAAAGTTCAAACTAGGTGAGGGCTCGGCTCGCCCACAATAAATGTGTGAATTAAATCATTAAGCACTTTTCCATTTTTAATCAACCGTTTATGTTTTATGACAAGCTTGATTTTAATAAATGTTTTTACTTTTAATAAAGCTTTAAAACTGAAATAGACTCTGTGGTTTTTAGTCAAGAGTGACTGAGCAAAGGGTTTTGCAATTTGCAAGCATGAGTCCGTGCCTCTGACACTTCTGGACTCTGACTCCGTACTCTTGTCCTGCGTTGGATAATCATCATTGGGGATCAATCATCGATAAATTCGGGAGCTAATTGACTCCGCCACACTATCTAGTCAGTAAGGAGATTGGGGGTTCTTCAAAGTCTGATATCACTGAGGTATGTGGAAAGTCTACCTGCGCCTATTATAATTGATAAACAATGCACTATTTAGTGTCCATAGTTCTGTTTGTGCAGATTTGTCCCTGCAACAGTAGTAGTATGGATTGTCCTCCTATCCAAACCAAAAGTAAAGTAGTATCTTATTCTTTCTTGGTGGTCATTCACATTTTATTTTTGGGAATTGCCAAAGCATAAACATTTAGAAGACTTGAAAAGACATTATGGACAATCCCAGAGGACTGCACTCAGTGCATAGAGCTATTGCTGACTAGAATGGGAGTTTCGTTTAGCACCTTTTGCCAAAGTTGCAATCTTAGTTAGCTACACAGACAGACTAATAAGAATAATCTAGTAATACCACAGGGAGTCATAGTAGAGGCAGGATAAGAATTTAGATACAGTCTACAAGAAGATCAAAGACGATTTAGAAAAAATCGAATGGGGAACGCTAGGAAAAAATAGGTACTCTATATTACAATTAAAACTTACCGGGGCCAGCAAAGGAGCCCTCGCCTGACCGATCCTGGCCTTGTACAGCAGCAGCAGCCTCCTCCTCTGTCCTCTTGCCCCTGGGGGGAGCTGATGTACAACATGAAAGAAAGAAAGACCCGAAAACATGGATGATTGTTGTCAACCAAATGAAACATTTCAAAAGAACAATAACAAAATATTTTGGCGAAATAGCAAATAGACAACTATTCCACGGGATATATTGACCTATCTCATGTGGTCTACTACGATATTAGTATTGCTTGATTTGCGGACCGTCGACTTGGAAAGTTATGTAACTCACTAAACAAACTACTAAAAAGGTTCGCCTAGGACTGGCAGGCAGCAGTCCGCAGCACGCGAAGTGACAGACAAAGTCCATCGTGATTGCAGATCAGTGACAACACTTAAAAGTTTCCTACTACATTAACCAGTCATTAAAATACTCAAACTATCAATCCACCACCACTATTTCTTCTTATTGCCAGGTGTAGGAAGGACTGGACTTGAGTCTGTAGGGGCAGATTTACAAGCCCCTTGCGGCTCTTTTGCTCCGTTGTTGCATGACTTTTGTGACGCAGCGGCAGAACAAAAGAGGCGCCATTGTGCGGCGTATATTAACAAAGTGACGCATATGGGAGATGCATAACGTTGTAAAGCCCTGCGCCATCAGGGAGCGTTCCGGCGCAAGGGAGGGCGTTGCTGCGCAGGAACGCATCCTAAAAGTGGCTGAGGGAAATCTACAAGATTTCAATCAGTCACTTTTAGGACAATGATGAGTCACTCAAACCCTGTGCCGGCTTGAAGCAGACGTACGGCTTGACGCAGCAATGGGGAGATAGGGCCCCCAAGAGAATTGCTGGAGCTGCGCCATCGTTGCGACGCAACTCCAGCAATGCGCCACCTTTACGGCACAGATGCGTAACGCTTCGGTGACGTTTTGGGCCCATGGTGGGCCGCATTGTAAATACGGCGCACCATGGGTGGTGGTGGCGTGGCGCACAATTACTGGCGCATCCCTGCTACTTTGCAGGGATGCGCCGGTAATTGCAAATCTGCCCCTTAGTGTCTAGCATTACGCAGTTCTGTAAACTACACTCATACATAATTTCTCAGGCCAATGAAATGAACATAAAATCGAAAACCAATAAGCATAGTAGCAACGCTACTGAGAAGGAGAGCAGTGCATCGGAAATGCACAGAAGATTTTGAAATATAATTTACCTACAATGTAATCGGCAGCATTATTGCTCTTGGTAAAAAACAAAAATTTGCAATATAATAATAACACACAGAGCAGGAGAAAACAGAGTAGTGATGAAATAGCTACTACTACTACTCACCAAGCCTGGGGATCTCGATGCCGAGCAGGTCGAGCAAGTCGCGTTCCCGGTCCAGGAGATCCGTCCAACGGTGGGTGGCCTGGTTGTAGGTGCGCCGGACCTGAGAGTGTTCATACATGGCCCGGCACACCTTCTCCCACCACTTCCGGCGCTCCCAGAGCCCCTACCCGCTTGCGATCCTGCTGCCTGCCATGATGGTCCTGGGGAGGCAGCGCTGCACATAGAAGAGTAGTGCAGCCACCTCCTCCGCGCTAAAGATCTCCCGCGGCATCACTAGCTCCCCCCTCAAACGCCCGCACAGGAGCCGGGCACGGGGTGCGGGACCCTTCCCCTTCTCGGGCTGCTTCCTGGCTCCCTTTACCATGGTCTGGGCAGAAAGGAAGGTAAATAATAAATAATAAATAGAATAGGGAAGAAGTAAAGAAAAGAGTTTAAAAAAGTAGTTTAAAATTAACCAAAAGTAGCAGAAAACACAAAAATATAGCGCTAGAATAATAGAGGGATAGATAATAAGTAAAATAGATCAAAAATAACTTCAAACACGTAAAGGATGGCAGAGATTCAGAGAGGATACAGAAAGCATGCCCAGAACCATAGCAATGAATAAAAAACAAGATGGCCGCTGTGGAATTTGACTAAAAAGCTCCCTTTTCTTTCGCCTGGTGTCCCATCATGCACCCTATCCACCCTGACATCGACCAGGCAAGCTGATTCTCCTACTTCAAGCACAAATCCCGTTATACCCCCCTCTTGCCTGCTCTCTTTCTCATAAAGCTGACACATGCAAAGAATAATGTCCAGCTGCCATGCAACGTTCGGGTTTCCGTCCCGTTCGATATTTTCCCTTAGACAAGAACGGAGTCAGTCGGATGGGTGACTCGGAACCCCCCCCCCCCTCCCTAACTCTGTCACCGAACGAGCAGCTCTCGCTCATCAATGATTTCCTAGTTTGCGAGGACAGCCACGGGTTGGGTTAACAACCAAGGGAAAACCTAATCAAACACACGAGACAGCCACGAAGAAGAATAGTTTACTACAGCCCATTCTCCCTCTTCCCCGCTGCACACACATACCATTGTGAGACATCACCACCCTTGTGTATGAAGTAAAGAACGCACAATGCCTCGTCCTCTTTACCTTTCCGACAGAATTGACCCTGTGACAATGTCTCGATTCTCTGTCCTCAGATACTAGCAACTCCAAAACTTGTTACCTCAATCACCCCGATGCAATATGTTTGTCTATGTGTAAATGCTATTCAGGTTATTCTTTAAACGAGAACAAGCATGCTATGTCTTCTGTATGACTACATCATGAAATGATTGAATCAAGTCTAAGGGAAACTCCTTCTTTCTGATTGTACTCGTATTGTATAAAAGTGCTGATATGTTTCAGGCAAAGTAGACTACTCCTGAACCCGCTTGGTGAAGGAGCTCTCCCTTAACTCGAGTTCTGGAATAAAACCCCTTTCAACTCGAAGACCACGGACTCTGCTCCTCATTTTATGCATTACCATTTTCTTGGGTAATTATAGAAATCCCGAACGGCGTAAATAACTAGTTTATTTTATTTACCACACCGCGCCCGTTCACGACCACTCGGGTAAGTTCGCGCGAGATTTCCCCTGCGATCTTGTACTAGCGAGCCGCACACTTTGCGAGATTACACATAGCGGCCGGAAACGGAAATATGTCACGCAAACAAGATGGCCGCGCCCATGTACGACCGCTAGGGTAACTTCGCCTCGTTGCGCTACCAGCGGCTGGCGAAAACGCAAAAAACCACGCGAACTAACACACCGCAAAAAAACAAATCGCATATTCGCACGAATTCGCGGCTTCCGAATTCGATCTTGCGCAAATTTGCGCCCCGCGAATCCCGCGAAATTACAGAAAAACAATTTTTGCAAAACTGAAAGCACTCAGCAGGTGCAAAAGTTCAAGCTCATCATTAGTAACCATTCCCTGTAGTGCTTCCTGAGGGCCCCCTCCAGAGTTCAGTTGCCTACTTGCAACTATTCTATGACCCTGCTCTGACCCTCACAGCAGGCTCAGAGAATAGCTACAAGTATGCCACAAAGGTCCTGTTAAAAAAATTACACTGCAACAGAAAGCAAATACAGATAAGGAAGCAGGTGCCAGACTGATGTTCAAATTCAGTGACACATTAATCAACCCCTAATTCATTCATGTCAGTTGAGGCAGGGCAGGTGTGCTAACGAATTTTGCAAAACTGAAAGCACTTAGCAGGTGCAAAAGTTCAAGCTCATCATTAATCAGGAAGTACTTACAGCTAAGGAAGCAGGTGCCAGCTCAAATTCAGTGACACATTAATCAGCCCCAAATTAATTCATGTCAGTTGAGGCAGGGCAGGTGTGCTTTCCCCCCCATTATCTACAGTGATGAACCAGAGGGTGGCAGTGATGTACCAGAGGGTGGCATGGGTGAGACAGAGGGTGGCAGTGGTGAAACAGAGGGTGCTGTGATGAACCAGACGTAGAAACAACATAGTCGCGACCGTTGCGACCCGACAAGTAAGTTCGCGTTTGCGAACTGGTACAAAACCCTCGCGAACTGGCAGAAAACCTTGCAAACACAAAAAAAAAAAAAATCCGCAAATTCGCGAAAGTTCGCGGATTTTGCGAATTGCGAATTCGTGAATACGCAAATTCGCGAAGCGCGAATTCGCAAAATTCACCCATACTTAGTAATAAGATGCAAATGATGAGTAGAAGACGAAGTGTAGCATAAGTAGGATGTTTTATTGATCAGATGGTAGATATCAAGGGGGGACCCCACCAGAAGCAATTCAATTTCAATTCAAAAGTGCTTTATTCGAGTATTACTCATAAAAGCAGACAAACAAACACATAATAAAAATACAATTAAATTACAAGATCGAATATGACTTAAGCACAATACACATTAAAAAGACAATTCGAATTACATTTCATCCTGTTATATACAATCAAAGGTGCAAAGTTCATATGATAAAAAGACACATTTAAAAATAAGCAATCCAGTATCACTGTTAAAAATCAAAAAATTGTTCATCAGATAGACACCTCGCATGGGAACAGAGAATAGATAAACTAGCAGTCTGTGTTCAACTAAGCAGAGAGTAGTTACCCTACTAGCAATCTCTGCCTAATTACCCACGCCCACCCCAGATACTTTGCAGTCGCTATAATAATCCAGTTTAAGGAGGTAGATTTAACAATGCGTAGAGCTACCATGCTACTTTTAGTACCCAGGTTTCTACACATGGGAGCCAACCAAACACGTCTGGGAGCAGAATATGCATTACAAGAGAACAAGAAGTGACCCAACGTTTCCTTTCCTTCCCCACAAACTGGGCAAATAGCTGGACCTCCATCTCTCCATTTTGATGTTAAGTTACTCAGAGGTAGAGAGCCAGCCCTCATTTGGAAAAACAGTTTCCTATCCATGGGTTTCGTTATGAAATCCCAATACATTTCATACAAGGGAAACAGTTTAGCTTCAAGGAAAGCAGTCGTCATAGACCCATTATTACTGCTAAGTAGACTTCTGTTTTCAACCTGTTCCCAGAAAAGATTTTTTATAAACACCTTGGATGGGAAGGATGACCCGGTTGGATCGGACCACAGTTCAATTAACCCTAGTTCACTTAATGCTAATTTTAATGATCTGAACCATCTAATTTTATGGAATCGGTCTGCTTTGATGACATCAGCAAACCCTGCTGCATATTGTGACAACTCAGGGGTGGTCCAGATTCTACACCAATATAATATCGGACGAAGTTTGCACATTGCCGAGATTTCCTTCCTGCCAAGGTCATATCTGAGAGGCAGAAGGGGGCTGCTCTGTGGGGTGCCTGTTAGTTTCCGAAGGAAGTTATTCTCTGATGTCTGTAACTCCTGGAGGTTTTCTTGCCCCCACATCTCTGCCCCATACAGTGCTGACCCTATTGCCTTCGCCTCATATATGATCAAAGGAGGTTTAATTGGTTTGGTCAAAGATTTGCTATGCTCCTTGATGATGGTACCAGCCAGTTGTTTGTGTCTTAGTACTGCAATGTTTAAGTGATGGTTCCATCTATTATCATTTGAGATGTGAATCCCCAGGTAAGTAAAAGAATTTACTACTTCGAGGCAACGCCCACTCATGGATATTTTAGATTTAAAATTTCTACAGGGATTAAAAGCCATGAGTTTTGTTTTAGCTGCGTTTACCTCCAAGCCGTGGTCACTACAAAATTTATCAAAGATTACCAGTGCCTTTTGCAGACCGCTAGGGGATTTCGATAGAATTAAGGTGTCGTCTGCGAACATTAAAATAGGAACTTTTACACCTGCGAGAGAGGGAGCATCTACAGGCTCAGCTTGCATGCGGGGGACAATTCCATTAATAAAAAGTGTAAACAATGTTGGTGCCATTGAACAGCCCTGTCGAACCCCACGCTCGACAGGAAAGTCAATAGTGTCGTTACCGTAGCCACCCCATTGAATTTTAGCATAAGTGCCCTCGTGGAGTCTCGTGATCAAAGTTAAAATGGTCATCGGGACCCCCAGAGCTGCCAGCACCTCCCACAATTTTGCTCTCGGCACCAGGTCGAATGCAGCCCGTAGGTCAACAAATGCTGCGTAAAGACTGCATCTACCCAGAACCACGGTCCTCCACTGTATCAATTGAAAGCGGAAGACCTGGTCCACAGTGCTGGTTGCTCTGCGAAACCCAGCCTGAAAAGGAGATAAGACATTCTGCTCCTCTGCCCAATCAAGCAAGTTGTTAATGATTACACGTCCTACAACTTTTTGAACCGTGTCAATTAAGCTGATTGGGCGGTAATTGCAAGGTTGGGCACGGTCTCCCTTTTTATATACTGGGATAAAGACGGCACCCCGCCAGGATGCCGGGATTTCAGCGCCCCTAGCAATATGATTTAGTAAGAGGCAGATGTACTTACTCCACCTGTCGGTATCATTAAGAAAGACATCCGCCGGGACTCCGTCAATACCCGGAGCTCGGCCACTGTGAACGGATTTCAGGGCAGACAGGACTTTGCTCTGCACAAAGATGTCTTCATCTGCGAACAGGTAAGTTGGGCTAGAGCTGTTAACAATCTGATCCCTGGAGGAGTACTGCTCGCTGAAAAATTTAACCCATGCATCATGAGAGACATTATTATTGGGAGCTTCTGGAGATCTATCATGACCCCATTTGACAATATGCCAAAATAGTCTAGAGTGTTTGCGTTCACTTGCATATTTCAGCTTCTGCCAGTGGTCTTCGTCCCATTCTCTTTTAGCCCTAGCAATGCAGTTTTTATAGTGCTTCCTGGCAGATCGAATCTCACTCAAGTTGTTACTTTTGATTGCAGCTCCTAAATTAAATCTTGCTGCCCTACAATCTTGATTATACCACTTTGCTGATTTGTGTGGGCGGACCCTCGCGTTATGTACGGGTTTTAAGAAGAAACTTTTAACTTCGTTGAAAAGAGTCACGTGTGCTTTAGTAATATCTTCATGTCCCTGTGAAGACCCAGCTATACTCTCCAGTGCCATAATGGCCTTGTCCGTCGCTGCTCCTATTTTTTCCAGGACCTGCTGATCTGTCCTGACACCAGACCACCTTAACCTACGCATATTGTTAGATGGAATAATCGTCGGGAGCACAAGTTGGTCACAAGGGGTTGGAGCAATTTCATTAGATGTCCACCAATTATGTGAGACACATAGGGGGTCGTGGTCGCTTTCTGGCCTAGCTGTTACTACCATGTCACTGAGAGATGACCATATGGATATGCTACAAATGACATAGTCAATGCGACTTTTACTTCGCCCGTTGTTAAAGGTCATGGCGGGAACACGATCTGAATTAGTTCGACCATTCAAGGCACGTAGCCCGTGCTCCAGACACATAGCGTTTAGGCCTAGTATGTCAGCCGTCCATCGAGTTATCGGTGGGGTATCTAGTGAGGGGATGTCCCAAAGCTTATCTTCCTCTACTCCGAGAGGAGAATCACCAGTGATGAGAGGTTCGAAAGTGCGATTTAAATCGCCTGCAATTAGAATGTTTTTCCCTGCAGAATGTGTCTCAAGAAGATTAAAAAGACTCAAAAGAACCTCTGATTTGCCTTTGCTTCCACCTCTAACATAGATATTATAAATATCTATGGAGATGGATAGATCGTTAGTCAATCTGATGAGCTGGATTTCTTTTTGGTCAAGCTCCACACATTTTACAACAGTTTTTAAAGACTGCCTGATCCAAATAGTAAGACCCCCCATCGGCCGCCCTTTAGGGCCCTTAGTAGCAGGAACATGAAAATTTATGTACCCAAAGGCAAAGATAGGGTCGCACGCCCAAGTCTCTTGGAAGATGCAAAGGTCATAATTATTAATAAATTCAAGCCAGTCAGCACAATCCATCTTGGAACAAAGTCCAGCCACATTCCAGGACAAGAGATTCCCTGAGTTATATGTCTTAAGGGAACAAGGATTTGTAATAGACTCATGTGTCGTCCTACCACCAGTGTCCTGATTAGTGATATTTACATTGGATGGCCCTGCTGGATCATCGAACGGATACCCCTGAGTACAATCTGTAGTTGAATTACTGACTGCATCGGAAGTTCTTTTGTCACAGAGAGACAAGGGGATAGAGTTACAAATAGGTGGTTGTCAATCGCAAGCATTCAAGTTAGATAATGCAGAGAAACGATTTTCCAACCCCAAACCCCAGTCCACTGAAGCTACATCCTTCCTCCCCCTCTTAGTCACAATGTTCCATTTGGTTCTCAAAATACTTGAATTTGGGCCACTTCCCTTTCTTGGATAGAAGAAGTCCAGGGTCAATGGAACTATTGAGGTTGATCTCCGTTGTGGTGGTAGGATGTTGGGTAAGATATTAGGCAAAACCCCGGGGTCGGAAAAGTGTAGGACAACACACTCCCCTTGGAACTTTTTCACCCTGTCCCCAATCCACTGAACCCTTCTCGCATTAACGAGCTCTTCAGAGAGTTGCTGCTTTCCCCATGGAGAGATTATCATGTTGTTGGTCAACCATGATAGGGATTTATTTATTAGAGAAGATGTTGTTTCACGCTCACCTTGAGCCAAGGGAGGAACATTAGCAAGAACAAGTACCAATGGGGAAGCTTCAACTACAAGCTCAAAAGTTCCTTTTTCAGTGATGGGGTCATCAGCAGCAGGAGCTGGGGTCGGGGCAAAGTGAGCATCACCAGGGAAAATACTAGTAGTTGCCTTTTGAGGGTTTGATACAGGGGTAGGGATAAGTCCACTGTTAACTGCAGTTACTGATTTACTTAGAGTTTCCTCTATCTTGGCGGAGACATTTTCCGGGAGTTTACCAATCTCGCCCAAGGTTTTTTCCAGTAGACCTTCCAGTCGGTTGACCTCAGAGGTTAACTTATCTATTTTACTGACCAGAGGTTTAACCACACCTTTGATTTTGGTATCCATCAAAGCCAGTAGTTTGTTAAATTGGGCATTGGAAAGAGTGACATAAGCCTCATTGGTCAGATCAGGCTCCTCTTCCTCTGAATGTTTCCTCGGGAGGTTTGCTACTTTGTTCTTAGCTGACCTTAGACACTCCCGTTTCCCCGGGACTAAGATGGGAGCTGGGGGGGAGATGGAGGGTTCATTACTAGTGGTTATCTCAGTCAGAGCTTCGTTAACGCTAAGGTCTTCGGGTCCAGCAACAGTACCACTAGGCTGTATGATAATAGTATCAGGAGATGAATCGAGAATTGCACCATTGGAGCTACTATTAATCTGCAGGCCAAAGGGATCATCTGACTCAATATCAATAAAGGGAGATTGGGTGGATGAGTCTATTCCCAAAGATGTTCTCCTGTCACTGTTGATTCTTTCTACAACTTGTACAAGATAGTTCTCAATGGAGTTGCTAGGAGTAGGTAACTTTTTAGGAGGCATAATTCTCTTTGCACACAGCCAAAGTTGAAAACATAAAATGGAATCAGCCGGAGTGAGAGATGAACAGAAGCGTCGTTTTCAACACAGCAAACCAAGGGACCAGGCCCAACCCAACCTTGACCAACCTCGGACGGCCTCAGACGGCCCGCCCTTTGTCCGGGCTTCGTCCGGGCGTCCCGCGAGACGGGGGTTGCAGCAGCTTTAAGCGCCGCCTGGCGCGTGATTGACGCAGGAAGCGTCTCAGAGGATGCTGGGAATTGTAGTTCGGTAGCAATAACCAGCGCCGCTCTGCGCTCAACGGCCGGACCCGGAGTTGGAGCTGGGGTCTAACGGCGGGAGGCGGGAGGCGGGAGGCGGGCGGTCTGAGCAGCAACAAGAGTCCCTCTCTCCTCTCACAAGGGCGTCCAGAAAGAGCGGTAAGCCTCAATGAATGATCAGATGGTAGATATCAAGGGGGGACCCCACCAGAAGCAGCTCACTTGCTGCTCAGCCCGACTCTAACTGATCCTCACGCTCACACACAAGCATTCCAATACTCCATTCTCACACGCACCAGCATTCTACTCACATTCCACTTATGGCTGAGCAGCAAGACCCACAACTAGTCCACTACACGGATCAAATCATTTCTTTACTTCACTGCGGCAAGACTGCACCCTGACTCTGCTGCAGATCTCTCTCTTACCTGAGGCTTTACATTGCTTGTTCTTGAGTAGGACTTGTTATGATGTAAATAAGTCCATTAGATGCCGAGGTGTAGAAAACATGAGGATGATTTATTTATGGAGATATATGTAAATGTAAATGTAAATGTAGGTGTATTTATATAGCGCAACCTGTCACCCAAAGGGCATCCTGGCGCTTGCCTTGGGAACCCGTCCTGGTATTCCCCTGTGAGAGGCCCCGGCGGGGTGTCCACAGGGTGAAAGCCAGGCATCCCGCCGCGAGGGGCCGTCGTGGAGATTAAGCAAGCTATTGCCCAGAGTTGCAGAGTGAGACCCCGTGAGTCGAGTAGGCACCGGAGCGAGAATTGTCGAGGCCGCGGAATTTTGAGCCCGAGACCCGCTAAGGCGGGGAATCGAACCCTGGTCCACGGTCGATCCCAGCTTCCGGGTCTGCCGCCTCTAACCACTGAGCCACACTTCTCTTCTTGGTAATGATAAAGTAAGTCAATCAGTAAGCTGATGGATCTTAGTGCGAGCCCCACCAGGAGCAGCTCCCTTGCTGCTCAGTCCCTTACTTCCAACTTACACTCATCTCACCAGGCATCCCAAACATTCCATTACATCACATACACCAGCATTCCACAACACATCCACTCACAACACATTCATTCTGGCTGAGCAGCAAGGCACGGAAATGGGAAGGATGTATGGCACAGAGTACAAGATACCACAGGACTCTTGACCACAAATACCTTCTAGAGCTTGAAATTTTATTTGGTTCAACTTTAGAATCCTCTTGAAGGACACCTTCTTAGAATGTCCCTGTAGATTCTCTTAGTTCGTTTTAGGGACGTTCCTTTACGGAACTGAAACTATCTGTACTTTGCATTTGACATTATTCATATAGTTTAGGCTACACATACTTAATCGTGTTCTGTTGGGTTGATTCATCGTACCGAATTTTAATGACTAATGAGTAACTGATTGAATAAAATATTGAACTTGATTAATTTGCTAATAAACCTGTGTGGTTTGGTAACCATCTTCTCTGTCATTCGTTTCAAATACGTGGCTTTCAGTGTAATTTGAATATATATGAACTGATGTTTTACACTCTCAGCTGAAAGCTCAAGATCCATTCAACCAGTGGCACAATTAATTTCGCACCAACAGCCAAGATTTAGAAATAGAAAATTATGCATCTTCGAGTACAAACATGGCTCAATTACATCAATCTTTGTGGCTTCAACCTCAACTTTCATCGAATGTGAAGTTGTTTGGATTCACCATGGACATCTGGCTCACCTTCATGGAACATATTGCCAAAACACAAGGATAGGCTGGTACCACCTTGCTCTTCTAAGGGAAGTTAAACTGTTTCTTCCGGAAAATGACATCAGAAAGGTTGTTTAAGTCTTTGTACTCTCTCGCTCTATGGCCTTCCCTACTCCACACTAACACCCCTATAGGACATCCTACACATCGCGGCATATCTCATTCAGGACCTGAAGACGAAACTCACTTGGCTCCCATTCCCAGCCCACACCATCTTCAAAACGAGCTTCATCATTAAAAAAAAACAACATAAGCATCACCTCCCCTTATCTTACAGACAGGTTCTCCGTCACAGGTGGTCCTCAGTACACCCAGAGCCAGGATATCACCTGAATGCAGACTAAGGAGTGAAAAAAAGAAATAAACAAGGTAGCAGGCCTTTTCTAACTAAGCACCCAGCATCTGTAACAACATCCCCGCCTTAATGCTGCTCCAATTTAGGAAAGAGTTGAAGACTCACATCTTTAAAGAACACTACATGAACATGTGTTAACCATGCATGATCCAGCTACCTCTCCTATCACTTCTTGGTTGCATGCTTTTCTTTAACCCTGTACAGCACTCCGCTGCCTTTTAGCCATACATTCGTACAAGTGTGAGCTAAGCAGTGGCCTGGAACATGCAAGAGTCAAACAGATGGTGGTACATTCCCTGTGTGGACAGTCCCTGATTGGCATATGGCCATTTTTTATACAAACAAGAGCCCCTTAATCTGAAACATTTTCCAGTAGAAGGTGCAGGTCTGACATTGATCTGATGGAAATGGAGAGGCTAGGACATTCAAGAGAGGATGTACATATGTACCCCCTCTTTCCCCAGTGTGGCATCAAGGATGCTTTGTTCTATAGACTCAGGGCCATTAACTGATGTCAGTCTCCTCTCAACCCCTGGCCTGGTGTTACCTGGTGAAGGACTAAGAAATTGCTGGTCCCAGCTGTTGATGGGAGAGTCTGTTAGCACCAGGAGGTTGTGTGCAATCAAGGACAGCCAACCTCATGGGAGCAACTAGGGCCTATTTAAATCTCGGAAGATCCCACTCTTACAGTGGGCAGGTCAGTCACTATCTCGTGAGGGTTCTAAGTTCACTTTGCGGCTCAGGGACAAATTACTAAAGAATGAACAAGCATAGCAGGATAGAGCGCCATTACTACGCAATGATGACCTGCACTGCTATACAGAGATGGGCACACCCTCCTACACTCACTGCATATTGAATCACAGGGCACATTCCTCAATATGTTTGCAAGGGTTTGTTACCACCTTGAATATTTGGTAGCATATTCAGAAGTCCTTAATATGCAAACAATGGATGTGCAGGGGACCAGTGCTTTTATTTAACCCTGTGCGTAGTTTGCATAGTAGCACTACGCATAGCTACGCGAAGTGCACTACGCAAAATGCTGATCGCACTGATTGCACAGTGCTGGATGCTTGTCTGCACTGGGCAATCAGTGCAAACCGCATCTTGCACATAGCAAGTGTTTGTCGTCTGCAGCTCGAGTAGATTTCTACTCGAGCGGCAGCTTTCTCAACGCGGACTGGTAGTTTCTCATCGCGAGCGGTCGTGAGCATACGTGACCACTCGCAACGAGAAACCTGACCTCACTGCGCTGAGAATCTCGCCGGGAGGTTTCTTTTCGGCGCTCGGGACGGGCAACTTGATGTTGCTGATCACGAACGAGGAAAAAGTCAGCCGGGATGTCATTTTGCTCGCTCGCGGTCGCCAACTTGCCATTGAGGACCGCAAGCAAGCAAAAAAATGACCGCTGCACTGCGCTATGTGTGTTTGCACTGTGCTACGTGCAATTCACGTAGTGCGAAGTAGCACAAACTTTGTAAACTACGCGATCGTAGCGTAGTGCTTCGCCCAGGGTTACTTTTATTAGGAACTCATCACTGCTGTTGCCAATTGTCAGGGTTGATGACTACCAAGACTGCCTAAAACTTAGTCTACCTCATGTCTCTTTCTACCACCACCCTACATTTCCTGTCTCCATATGTCACTTTTTCAGACTCTCTATTTTCCCTGCTTTCCCCTTTTGTCACTGTTTTCATATCTTTTTCTGTCTCATTTGTAGATTGAAGTCTACCAGACACAGCGTAGCTCTCAGGTTTGCTAAAGACAACTTGGGGACATTCAGCCTGTTGCTTACCTTTGGCTTTGTGGTTTGTAAATCACATTTTCGAGTTTTCTATTTGCTAGCTTTATTTGTTTTATGCTGTCCAGTGTGAGTGTGTCACTCGCAATAGACTTTTCACACCAACTCCTCTTGTATTCTCATATGAGTGCTCCTTTCTTTAAACAGGCCTTTAAATCTTGTTCTTATCTTATCACATTTGCTGTGCATTCAAAGACAGATTTCAAATGTCAGGCTCTGTCATCGGAGAGAGCTTGGTGTTTACTTTTCTTTCTCTGACTTGAAAGTGAAAGGATTTATGTGACAACCTTCCTGTAGACTGGGGGTAGGAAAGGGATATTTTTCTAGCGCACAAAAACATTTAACTGAACTGTGCAAGTATTTCAGAATCTATCAGAATTCGGAAAGCATAACTGAAGCACATATTTTTGTCATTCTATAGTGTGTTGTAAACAAATACTTTAATATGATCAAAACAAGTCAATTCAACTAGATGATGCCATTTCCACACATTATTGCTTGTGCGCTATATAGTTTTAGTAGTAAAACTGTAGGTCTGTGCAGATGTAATGGTCATTTCAATTGAAAATGTGTTTGTAATGGCAGTGCACTAACACACCATATATACTCACTTTATACTATTCTACTCTACTCTGCACCACTCCAAACCACTGCAGTCTAATCTGCACCACTCCACTTTACAGCGCTCTGCACTCTGCGTCACTGCACTCTACACCACTTAACTCTACGCCTCTCTACTCTACTCTGCATCCTTCTACTCTATGCTAATGCACTCTATGCAACTCTCAACTACACCACTGCACTCTATGCCAGTGCACTCTACACCACTCCAGTCTAGGCCACTCCAATCTACTTTGCACAACTCTACTCTACGCCACTCTGCAATACTGCACTCTACACCACTGCACTAGGGCGCAAGTCCTATAAAAAGAAGTGGGGGGACTAACCTAGTTAATCAGTATGCAAGTGACATCACAGCATGTGACATCATGGACCGAGACGTTACGGTGCGTGACATCACAGGAAGTGGCATCATAAGAAATGACGTCAGATTTTAATCCCTCATATATATGTTTAACATGTCTATCATGAGCACATTGGAGCAGGGGGGTGTGGCTTGGATGCCGAGGAGGTAGGCAGCGTGAGCCCGGAGCTCCGCGCCCGATCCCAGATATCATCCTGATAATCCACGCGAATTCCAACGAAAATTGGAAAATTCATTGGCTGAAGGTGCCACTGAGGAAACGGCAATCTGGGTTTGAGGACTACGATTGTTTATCGTCCAGAAAATCGAACTTCAGCAAGTGCCGAAGGAACAGTCAACTTTGATCTAAGATGGCGCCCTGAGGCCTGAGCCGGTGATGCAGAGAGCGGAGGTGATTTGTGGCCCTACACTTCTGGAATTCCAATGCCAGTGGTGATCGCTAGACCCGAGGGTTTCTCTCAACCTTGTGAGGCGGCACGGGTGACCTCCGTCTTGCCTTGGTGAAGATACGACGGTGGAACGGGAGAGCAGGAGAGGTCGCCGAGGAAGACCCAAAATGGCGGTAGCTTTGTGAGGCGACTACTCCACTTTCCACATACGGACCGGGGTTCCGGGGTCCCCATCACCGGCGTTTGAATCCGAGAACCAGATCGGCCCGTGGGAGGGGCCTGCTCAGTGTCCTACGTGTGTCCCGGACCCCCGGCCCTATAGTTTCAGGGAACTTTCCGGAGGCGAGGTCCTGAACTGCTAAAGGGCTGCACGGTGATTGAGCGGTGGTCGAACAAGCGGCAGATTGGGCTTCCGGGGCCAACGATTACTATCGCCGGGATGGGGAAACCGAAAGGAAAGGGAGATGGAGCGGCTGACCCAGAAGCGCTGGACGGAGCGGCCCATGATCACCCTGCTCTCCAGCGCATGCAGGACCGCATACTGGAGGCTATCACAACCACGAAAGATACTCTGCAGCAGGACATTGCCCAGGTGGTGACAGGCCTGGGTCTCCTGAAAGCGGAACACGATAAACTTAAAGACAGAGTCAAGAGCGTGGAGATATCCCTGCAAGAATTGACCCCGGATCATAAAACGCTAAGGGGCCAGATGGCAGATGCTCTGGATAGACTGAAAGTATTGGAGAGGAGAGCGGAGGACGCTGAAAATAGAAGCAGGCGCAATAACGTTCGTCTGGTAGGTCTTCCGGAAAAAATCGAAGGAGACGACATGGTGGGCTACCTCGACCATTGGTTACGCACTGAAGTGGCGCCAGAGGGACTCTCTACCTTCTTCTCGCTAGAACGAGCCCACAGAGTCCCGACCCGACCGCCGGCTCCTGGCCTGCCCCTTCGCCCGGTAGTGATTAAGCTGCTTCATTACAAGGACCGGGACTGCTTACTGCAGAGAGCCAGGGAAGCAGGGCCCTTTCAGGTTGACAATAACAGGGTCACCCTGTTCCCAGATTACACTTTTGAAACTCAGAGGCTCAGGGCCAGTTTCCTGTCGCTTAAGCGCGAACTCCGTGGTGAGGGCATCAAATATTTCCTTCTCTTCCCAGCGAAGCTGAGGGTGGTGGTGGACGATAAATCGCTTTTCTTTACCACCTCAGCAGACACTTGGGCGTGGTGGGACACATATAAGGCCGGGACAGACGGAGCCAGAATCAGGGAAGAAGAGGCGCAAACGAAACAGCCGATCAGGAAATCGCAACGAATTTGGAAGAATCGGCGTAGAACTGGGAAACCATCAATATCGCAGACCGCGGAGGAGCGGAAGGCGGCTTTGCAGGCAGTTGTGGACCTCTCAGGAATGGCGCGGAGCCAGTCCAGGAAGGGCACAGACTCGGAGGAACAGGATACGGGGTAGGAAACGGAACTTTCAGAATTTGGTGGTGCCAAGGGCCCCATTGTAACACCTCAAACATCGGGAGAGTTCGTCGAGGCCTGAGAACCCTGCTTTGGAGACTGAACTGATGGTCTGACACTGGGGTGCCGTGCCCGTGGGTACAGCTTAACATTATTGTGGAGCTTCGTGAGTGATCATGGGGGGATCATGGGGCGGGATATGTGGGGCTAATCTGGATTGACGGACTCCTTCGGTATCGGACCGCGCCCTACTGGCCTTAAGGTCATCGCAGTGGAGACTGCGAGTTGTAGCGTGCTTCTTTGAGGGGAATCTTACCTAGTTGCAACAGTTTGGATGGGTTCTCTTCAGGTTAAGTGGGGTCCTGTCCTGGGGGGGTGGGAACCGAGAGTAGTTTGGGAAGCTCAGGTTGGGGTTGGAAGGGTGCGGGGTTTCTTTGTTTGGAGAGGGTGGGGGGATCAGTATTGTGTTGGCATGAGCGCATGGTCGGAAATTGTTATTGTTATGTCCGGAGATGCAGAAGGGTATGGCTAACTCGGGGGCTTTAAAATGTGTGTCCTGGAATCAGACCCCCCAGGATATAGCGGCATGGATTAGCAAATTTAGCGGCACAAATATGGAAATTTAGCGGCACAAATATGGAAATTTAGCGGCATTTTAGCGGCACTTTATTTTACTCATAATCATTCATTTTCAGCCTTAAATCAATGGAAACTATATTAGTAGAGTATTCCACTTTGAATAGGCAACCTGGGATATGGAACAGAGGAAGCAGCCCACAGGTGAAGGCTGTTATTCATTGGAATTTCAGTTCTTCATCTGCCAGTTGGGCTATGCCGGCGAGACACAGTTACCAGCATCACTGCCTCCTGTAATTATATCATTGCACCGGCCATACCATTACCCCCCACACTTGTGCTCTGCTGTAAGGTAATCTGCATTTAGGCAGAGAAAAAGGTTGCTCACGCTTAAAGGTTGGGCACTGGCAGAGGTTTTGGGCTAGAATGGGGTCATGAGGCTGCTAGTCCAGCTATATAGTCTGCAGCTGACCACGAAAATGCCAGCACACCCCGAGGGTGAGGAGAGTGGCACTGCTAAGGATGGTCTTTGCGCTCACAGCAGTCTCCTTCCTCGATTGAATTATACATACGGTTGTATTCGGCGCTCTGTAAACCAAGCCTTCAATTGTTAAAATTACAGGGATACACCCAACATATTCCCGCCTGCATTAAAGCAATATTAATTCATTTGAGAAGCGCAGCGCATTCGGACCTCAAGGTTAATGAAGGCCTCTTTTTTTCAATTACATGCCGCTTTTTAGTTTCTTTTTCTAAAAAACTATTAACTCCGACTTTCCAGCCTCAGAAGGAAAGTGCTCTCTACAGTTTCATCTCTATTTTTTGTCCGGTGATGAGCTAAGTGCTCAAGGCAGAGGTTCTGGGGATTTCATTTCCGAACCCATTTCAAGATACAAGTCTTGCACGGGTGACTGGAAACTGCTGCTGGAACCCCCAAAAATACTAACAGCAGAGGCACAAAGGAAGGAAGCTGCAGGTCCCCCCCCCCCCCCCCCCCTCCCTCCGTCGTGTTTGTCAGCCCGGGCTGACCGAGCTTTGCAGACTGGTGAGCATCAAATTACAGCCGTACTTAACAGGTCTTTTAAAGACCATTACATGTAAATGAGTTGCTCCTGGTGTAGGCGGGGACATGCCATTCAGCCGGTTTGAAACGCAGCGGGAGGTGGGGTCGGAGTGGGGGGAAGGGGCACCCGTCCTTTAAATGATGAGAAGAAAGACATAATCACTGCAGGGCAAACACCTGCGTCCAGAGTGAGTCGGTGTTACACACGCAGTAAAATGTCTGCAAACTGGACAGATGCCAGGACCGTGTAACATGCAAAGAGCAGACCCCCCAGGATATAGCAGCTGCCGGCTTTTGTAAAAATGCCGCGATTTCTTCTAAAGTGCCGATTTCGCGGGCACTTTGGTAAAAATCGCGGCATTTTTTAAAAAGTGCCGATTTCGCGGCAAACCGCGAAATCGCGAAATCGCGATATCCTGGAGGGTCTGTGGAATGTGCGGGGTCTACATACTATGGTGCGCAGACACAAGGTCCATGCTTACCTGACACATAGGGGAGTGCACATAGCTTTTCTTCAGGAGACGAACCTCACGAAACAGGAAGGAGTGGCGCTGCAGAGAAGGTGGAGGGGGCAGCTATTTAATACAACATATTCGGCCTTTGCAAGGGGCACCATGATTTGGATACGTGCTGGGGTTCCCTTTCAGGTCACCAAACAAATAATAGATCCAGAAGGCAGGTTTTTGGCTGTGGAAGGGAGACTTAGGGGACGAATGGTGTCATTGTGCAGTGTGTATGCTCCGAATGCGGATTTGCCCGCCTTCCTGACAACGCTTTCGGGCAAATTGGCGAGTTACTTGGCGGGTCCAATGATCATGGGAGGGGATTTTAACTCGGTAGTGGACACTACATTGGATAGGTCTCACCCCCCATTACACTCATCACCAGTACATAGGTTAGCGAAACTGAGATTAGATTGGCAAGATAGTTGGGACCTGGGTGATGCTTGGAGGACTCTGCATCCGATAGCGAGGGATTATTCCTTTCATTCTAGTATACACGACCTACATGTCAGGCTGGATGTGTTTTTATGCTCTTCACCCGTGCTTGCAGTGGTAGGCAGTGCGGAATACTTGTCCCGCACATTGTCTGACCATAATCCCTTGTTGTTATCCCTGAATTGGATGGTAGATGTTTCTTGTGTCCCAACTTGGCGACTACAACCTGATACCTTGGATGTCTTGATGTTTAGGGAGGCCTTGGGGGAGCGAGTGTCTCGTTACTTCGAGGAGAACAGTGGCACCACGTCCACCAGGGCTGTGGAGTGGGATGCGTTTAAGGTGGTGATTCGGGGACACTGTATTGGGGCTGCTGCGGGTGCCCGCAAGACATTGTCGGATGACCTCGAGTGTGCGGAGCGAGGGTTGAGGAAACTGGAACGGGAGCGCCCGAATCATCCCGAGCTTCAGGAGGGAGTTAGTAAAGCCAGAGAAGCGATGGCGGCGGAGTTGGAGCGATTGCGTAGTTTCGATCACAAGGTCTATCTGACTAGGGCGCATGCGGAGGGCGAAAAGGCGGGGACAATGTTGGCCTGGCTTGCCAATCCGCTTCGGCGGGGTACCCCAATTGTGTCCATTCAGGAGGAAGGAGGCGGGCTTTGCCACACCCAGGCTGGGATCCTGGATAGGTTCAGGACATACTATGAGGGCCTGTATGAGAGCGGGCCGGTGGGCGGGGTAGAGGACCTAGACGCCTTTCTTGGGTGGCTGCAGTTGCCGCAACTAGAACAAACAGAGGCGGAGGAGCTGGGCCGCGCTATAACGATTGGGGAAAAAGGATGCGCAGTGAAACAGATGGCCAGAAATAAAACCCCGGGGCTCGACGGCCTGCCGATTGAGTTCTACAGTAAATATATGGAGTACTTAGCCCCGCAACTGCAATCGGTTTATAATGAGGCGCAGTCGAAAGGGAGACTACCGCACTCCATGTGTGAGGCTCTTATGGTTCCCCTGTTGAAGCCTGGTAGAGCGAGTAGTGACCTCTCCTCCTATCGCCCATTATCCATGCTCACGACGGACTATAAGATTCTGAGCAAAATCTTGGCTAATAGATTGTTGACCCACATGGCAGGTCTGATTCATAATGATCAGTCTGGCTTCATTCCTAAGCGGAACACCACCCATAACATCCGCAGGCTGACTCGGCTACTGGGAGCTCGGTTGTTGGAAGAGTCTACTCCCCTAGTGTTCTCCATAGATATCGAGAAAGCTTTCGATAGTCTAGAGTGGGATTATCTGTATGGAGTGATGAGGCGCTTCGGTCTAGGGGAGGGCTACATCGGCTGGACCAAAGTATTATATACAGAAGCCACGGCGAGGGTTTGAGTGGGTTTGCTGATCTCGAGTCCATATCCGGTGCGACGCGGCACTAGGCAGGGATGCTCGCTTTCCCCCCTTTTGTTCGCGTTGGCGATGGAACCTTTTGCAGCGGAAGCCAGATCTGGACGCTAATATAAGGGACTGGTCTTCAGGGCCAGGCCGCATGCTATCTCGCTGTACGCGGACGACCTACTGATGTTTTTGGCTAATGCCGATGAGGAACTGGTGGGCGCGAGGCGTTTACTAGAATTGTTTGGGAGGTTATCGGGCCTGAGGGTCAATTGGACCAAATCTTGCCTGTTTCCGTTGCGACGGGGAGAGCCGTGCCCTCTCACCGCACAGGAACTTAGATGGGAACCTCATTGCCTGCACTATTTGGGGGTATATGTATATCATACACCTGCAGATATGCTGGATGTAACATCACCCGTTGCATTAACACCTTGAAAGGGAATATGGACTTCTGGGACACCCTACCACTCTCAATGACGGGTCGGGTATCCTTGCTGAAGATGGTGGCGCTCCCTAGGCTGCTATATTACTTTCGAACCTTCCCGATATGGATACCCAGCTCTGTCTTCCGCCGTCTGAGGTCACTGATTATAGCATTTCTGTGGGGTACGGGTCGACGACGAATAGCGCTGGACACCCTCTTACGGCCCAAGGATGAGGGAGGTATGGCAGTGCCTGATTTTGAGTGCTATTATCTGGCTGCACAGCTGCAAACCTTTACCCAGGAGGTCGCAAGGGTGTACCAAGGCCCAGAACAGGGCAGGGATGAGGGCACCCCGCGTCACGTGCTTGCGTATATTACCCTTCATCAGAAACTGCTGGTCGGGGACCTGGCTGTGGAGGAACAGACGTTTCGGCTTTGCTGGAACCGGGCGCGCAAACGGGCGGGAATCCGACGAATGTGTGCTCCAGAGATACCGCTGGGCATGATCACCGCCCTACCTCATGGTGGGGATTGGTCGAGGCTGCTGGGTTGGGAGGAAGCTGGGGTCCAGGTGCTGGGCGACCTCTATGAGGATGGAACCTTGCTTCCGTTCCAGGAGCTGCAGGAGCAATTTGACTTACCAAGAGGAGACTACCTTCTGCACGCGGCTGTGACTGGCGCCATGCAGGAGCACTGGGGCGAAGGACTGCAGGAACCCGCTACCTCTATGGCATGTCAATACACGATGATGGCGGCGGGAACCTTCAAGGCAGTGACCTGTCTGTATTCTCGAATGTTGCGAGAAACCCTGCAGCCGCTCACTGCCCTGAAGGCTAAATGGGAACTGGACCTCCAAATGGAGATTCCCGATGCCACTTGGGGCCAACTGTTGCGGAGGGCGCGGAAGAGCACGAGAAACGCCAGATTCCAGCTTATACATTTCTATATTCTTCATAGGGCATATCTTACCCCAGGGAAACTGAAGCAGTACTTTGGAGTGGAACAAGCGGCCTGCCCTAGGTGCGGCACACTGGAAGCGGATTTGGGGCATATGCTCTGGTACTGCCCCCAGTTGAGGGAGTATTGGCAGGAGATTGGGAAAGCATTGAACAGCGCCACGGATAAAGAGATACAATACACCAAAGCAGTGGGAGTACTACACTGGTTTCCCCACACGCCTAAAAATAAGACGACCAGCAGGTTTATAGATATGGGATTGATACTGGCGAAGAGGGAAATCACCAGGAATTGGAAATCGAGGGTGGGGCCCACGTACAAGCGTTGGTATAATGAATGTTTGAAGTGGGCGGCATGCGAAAGTACTTTGCGATATCAGCTGGCTAGAAGGGCTGCAGATGAGAAAGCTTTGGAGAGGGCATCAGCGTGGGAGATTATAGTGCAGGCACTCCGGGATGGTACTGGGGAGGAGGAGGGAGAGGACACGGACTCTGATATAGTTGACCCCACTAACGCACCAGAAGCGCACCTTTAGCGAAAGTTGCATTCCTTCCTGCACATACCAGACCTTACGTTCTCTAGGATTCCACTACAGCGCTGCCACGGGGGGGGGTTGGGGAGTTCGGGGGGTGGTTGACAGGGGGAGGGGCGAAAATTTAAAAGCGGTCCACGTCCTCCTGTACTTTCAAGAAATGGACATCGGGGGGAAGATGCAGGAAATGGACATACTATTGCCGTAGCTCGGCTTCCTGGTTGGGGGCACGAGCAGATTAATAATGGTTGTCGAATAAATGTGTACCATCACGCTGCATTGATTTAATACCCATACTTGTAATGTACATGCAAAATTTTGGTACTGCAATAAAAATGATGTTACAAAAAAAATGAGCACATTGGAGCACATTTCTAGTACACAGGGAAACTCTCTTGAAGATTCACACTTTTGTAAGCTACACATAAAACAATGTTGCCTTTTGTGTGCGTAAACTTCCTCTACCCTTAGTGCTTTACAAGAAAAAATAGGGATATTTAAATTGTTACAAACCCTCCTCAGGGGTAGTAAGCACTACATAAATGTTATTTATTTTGTGTAAATACTGGGAAAGACCTACACATCTGACATTCTTACAGTGCATGCATATCTCGTAAAGATAGCCTAAACTAAGTAAAAATCTGCCTCTGTTAAGTATGTGGGAAGTGCTAACAATGTGTTAGCATTTGTTTCCCCTAAGCTTCATTTGCTTCTAGGTGTGAGGCTCCTGACTGCTGCCAGCGAAGAGACTCGAACAAAAGGAGGCCTGATGACCCCTCAGATTCGTCGTTTGTTATGGGCCCAGCAGGAGTCTGAACTAAGAAAGCCCCTTCCCCTCCTGTACGTTGTTGCGGATCGAAAGGAGACAACAAAATGCAGGCACTGCTGAATGTGTCCCGTTGTTTGCAAATTACACTGGGACGAATTCAGCATATTTTTCAGTGGGGCCCAACTTCTGGGTACGGTGGACGGCTTCCACCCTGCGAAAAGAGTGGGTGGACACTGTGTTCCCGCGTGTACCCTGACTTGTGCCCTGCACTGCACTCTATGCCAATTCACTCTACGCCAATGCTCTGTAACAGTCAACTTTAAGCCCCTGCACTTTACGCCACTCTATCTACTCTGCAGAACTGCACTCTATACCACTTTACTCTATGCCATTACAGTCTACTCCCCTCTACTCTACAACACTGCACTTTACCCTGCACTACTCCACTCTATGCCACTTCACTCTATTGTGAAACAATGTACTGTATGCCACTGTACTCTACTCCACTCTGCAACACTCCACTCTATGCACTGCACTCTATCCCACTCAACGCCACTGCACTCCAGGCCAATTCACTCTACACAAATGCACTCTGTCACTGCACTCTATGCCACTGCAGTCTAATCTGCACCACTTTAGTCTTTGCCACTGCTCTCTACACCAATGCACTTTATGCCACTTTACACCACTACACTCTAAGATGCTCTACTCTGCAACACTGCACTCTCTGCCACTGAACTCTATGCCACTCTATTGTGCACTGGTACACAGTATGCCAATGCACTCAAAGCCACTCCACTGTGCACTAGTACACTGTATTCCAATACACTCTAAGCCACTCTACTCTGCATTACCGCAGTCTACGCCACTGCATTCTGCATTACCTTACTCTATGCCACTCGACTCTCTGCCACTCTACAGCCAGCACTCTCTGCCCACTCTACTCTAAGCCACCCTACGCCACTCTACTCTACTCTGCACCACTGCACTCTATGCCATTCTACTCTGTACCACTCCACTGTGCACCTCTGCATTCTACTCTGCACCATTCTAGACTACGGTACTGCATTCTATGATGCTGAATTGTACTGTGCTGTATTCTATGCTGCCACACTCTAAGCCACTTCCGTGTATGCTACTATACTCTGCAACAATCTATGTCAATGGACTCTACACCATTCCACTCTATTCTGCAACACTCCACGCCACTGCACTCTACTCTGCACCACTGTACTTTACGCCACTGTACTTTACACTACTTTACAAAACATCATTCTACTCTATGCCACTGCACTCTACACCAATGCACTCTACGTGAATGCACTCTACGCCACTCCACAATACTGCCACTGAACTCTATGACACTCTATTCTGCACTACTGCATTCCATGCCAATGCAGGAGGGTAACCATTTATCCATGTTCACGTTGAACATTCTAAATTTCGTACAATATCCAATAGCACTAAGAGAATAGCCAACGTGTTGTGAAGTATGAAACATTCTACAGGATCAAAATGATCAACATAGATCATTATAGTTATGAAATGGAATATAGATAGAATTGCCCTGATGAAGTCCCTGTAACAGTTGAAATGCGTTGGCTGGGTCTCTTTGCTATTGAAAATAGGATGTTTAATAAAGAGAACCTTATGTGAAAAAGACACCAAAGTTTGGAAATTGATCAAAAAGAAATGAAAGATGTAGTATGAAAAATTAGAAATAATTGAGAAAGTGATTACAAGGATAAATTGTTAGCCTCCTACGATTGGAGACTAATATATGACAAGTCAGTTTGCTAGCGGTCAAAACTTTAGTGGGCACATTCATAATAATAGGTGGGATTTATGACCAGTGCTCTCCGAGGAACGCTAATGCTGTTACTTTGGAAACTCATTTCTATGCCAATGCACTCTACGCCACTGCACTCTATGCCACCTCGGTCTACACCGTTTCACTCTACACCACTACATTCTGCAGAACTCCACTTTATGGCACTATATTCTACTCTGCACCACTCCACACCACTCTACTCTGCACCACTCTTCCCCACTGCACAGTGTGTCATTCTCACCACTGCAGTCTATGCCACTGTACTCTATTCTGCACATCTCCACTCTGCACTACTTCACTCTATGTCACTGCACTCTACTATGCAACTCCTTAATCTACGCCACTGCATTCTACAATACAGCATTGAATGCCGCTGAATTATATGCCCCTACACTCTATGCCACAATACTCTGCAACACTCTATGCCAATGCACTTTGCACCAGTCCACTCTACTCCACGCCAACCTCACTGTATTCAACTCTACGTGACTCCACTCTATACCACTCTAGAAGACAACATTCTATACCACTCCACTTTACGACACTACGCAGCACTAACTTTCCGCAATGCTGAACAGCAGCGACGCTGTTGTACAACATGGGTAAAACATGTTGGCAAAGTCAATAGCACTTGCATAGGCCAAACCTATTGGGTATGCCAATGCTTGTTGCCTTCAGTTTCTGCCTTTTTCTATTTCACTCTCAGTCAAAGTCTGATGGTGATATATTGGGAGGGAAATAACTCTTGACATGCTTTTCATATGTGTTAAATGCGGCCTTAAGTTGTTCTCACTTGTTTAAATCCTACGTCTATGCTGCACAACTAAATTGCCCAATCAACATACTAACAGTAAATCACTATCCCTTTCTCCAACCTTTAAATAGATTCTCGCCCCCCTTTCCTTATCAGCAACATACATTTTAACTGTTATGTCTCACTGCCCTTCCCACCTCCTAATACTTCAACTTGCTTGTTTAGCCTGGTTGCCCCAGAACGGGGCCTACCTCTTCTTTCACATTTCCTTTTGTCTCCTTTCCCATTCTTGTAACTGCTAGCCAAATTTCTATTGTTCAAGCCATCACATTGCTACCAAAAGAGCCATCCATGAGGTGTTCTTTCTGTCTCCCTTCCTACTCTCAGCCTTTGCTGCTTCTCCAATCTTCCAACACTTATGTCAGCTTCTCTGGATACAACCTGTGTCCCAGGAGGGACAGGTACACTCAATCATGCAGAAACAGCACTTGCCATCTTAGCACAAAAAACACGTGTTTAATCACCTTACAGTAACCTGACACCTTCCTGTGCACCTCCTTCCACCCTTGGTTTGATAACCCAATCCCTCCTGAGTATCATTTCCACCTTGAACAGGGCTGCTCTATCCCGCCTCTCCATCACCACTCCCACATCTTGCATCACCATTTTTTATTTAAAAAAAATCTTTTTATTGTAAAAACATGCTCCAGTTAATCACACAGTGGTCAGCAGCAATAAGGCAATGATACATAAAAGAAATCACTGTTTACATTACATGTCAACATAACGGCCAGCATGAAAAGGTCAAACCCCCTGTACTCCTCCCCACCCTGACCATGGACCTCTGGGGTCTATACCGGTGAAATTGCTTTGAATGGATATCTCTGCGCACTGAAGTACCACCCCCCACCCAAACCTATTCTACCCCCCTCCCCCACCTCGCACCTCCATCCCCTCAAGTAGGGTCAGGACTCGGGGCACATTCCGGCTGCTAATCTGACTCAGGATCTGCCTGGGTATCCACTGATTCTCCTCTATATTGTCTCCACGGCCCCCACACTTTCACCCATTTCTTAGGGCATCCTCTACTCTAATAAATGACTCTTTCCGCCCTTTGACACCAATCGAGGTCCCTTTCCCACTCCTCCATCGTGGGCACAACCTCGCTCCCCCAGAGTCTTGCCATATTTCGTTTCGCAACCATGCTTGCTAGTGCCAACCAGATCTTGTCACCCTTCGGCCATGTAATACCATTCGTTACCCCTAGGATATGCCATCGAGCCTCTAGCGGGACTTCTGCCCCCACTACCTCCACCATGATATCAGACAGCCTGGACCAGTAGGCCCTGATCCTGGCGCAGTCCCACAGTATGTGGAAGAACGTGCCCTCTTCCCCGCATCCCCTAAGGCAAAACTTTGAATCTACTAGCCTATCTGGGATTGTGTCATGCGTGAGGTGTAGGAGGGATGTAATATGCGAAGCTGGACCAGCCTGAACCGAGCCCGAATAGCCACCTCCCTTGGGCCTTGCACTGCCTCACTCCAGTCGTCGTCGTCCAGTAACCCTACGTCTGTTTCCCATTTCTCCCTCAGAGGGCCCAGTGGATCAGTCAGATTGTTGAGAAGTTTTTTATAGGTAAGGGAGATTGCTTTATCTATCATTGGGTCCATCAACAACCTATCTTCAAGCGGGGCATACTCTGGCAATTGTTCCTCCGACTGCCAATGTCCATGGATGGCATGTCTAAGCTGCTGATAATGTAAGAATTCTCAGTTTCCCATCTGGAATTCCGCCTGCAGGGAAGCGAAGTCCACCATGTTTCCTCTCTTCCATATGTCCCCTAATCTAGCGATTCCGATTAGGTTCAACGCTCGAAGGCCCTGCAGCCCTGCCACTGCCGAGAGAAAGTTCCCAGCCCACAAGGGGGTCTGGGCAGTTAATTTCGCTCCCCATCCGAGCAACTTCGTCGCTCTTTTCCACACCTCTACCACAGCCTTCGTCTGAGGCGGGAGAGTCCTATGGCACCTGCCTCTGTTGTAAAGGGCAGCCAAGTAGGTCCCATCTCCGAAGACCATGGGGTCTACCCTGTGCCCCGGTTCCTCCACAGGTGCGAACACCCACCCATTAATATTGACTAGCTGGGACGCCCAGTAATACAGTCAGGTGTCCGGAACTGCGAGCCCGCCCTCATACACCTCTCGTTATAACTTCTTGAGATCTATCCTAGGACAGCCCCCGCTCCATAACAGAGAACGCTGTTCCGACTCAACCGTTCGAAAGAACTGCTCCGGCATCAGAAACGGCGCGCTCTGCAACACATAGAGCAGCCGGGGGAGGGCCATCATCTTGAATAAGACTGCTCGCCCATTAGAGACAGCGGGAGGGTCTTCCAGTGGGCAACATCTCCACGCAGACGCTCCAACTGAGCCGTTACGTTCAGGCGCATATATTCTGCCTCTGACTCTGATATCCAGATTCCCAGATACCGAAACGGGAAACATCCTTTACGACGCAACTTTTACAACGCAGTGCCTTTACAACGCGGTATTTACAATGACAACCATTACAACGCATTGCGCTTGGGGGCACTCTAGGATAGGGAATAAGTTTAATTTACTATCCAACACCTTCGCTAGTGTCCACAGGGACTGGAGTTGGAATAGTAAATTAAACTACTCACTATCCAGCACCCCAAAGCACTATGCGTTGTAAAGGTATTCGTTGTAAATACCGCGTTGTAAAGGCATGCATGGTAAAAGTATGCGTTGTAACGTCATACATCCACCGAAACACCTTCTTCCAGACAAGTCCTTCGCATTCATTTGTCAAGCTTGGCGTAGGGCCCGGGGATTTACCCCAGTTGATCTGATAGCCTGAAAAGGCTCAAAGCTATGGAGAATCTCCAACAGTCTCTGGATGGAAGCCTAAGGATGCTGGACATACAGCAAGACGTTGTCAGCGTACAAAGAAATGCATTCTTCCCAGCCGCCTCCCAGATCTATGCCCCACACTAGTGGGTCCGTTGGCACCCAGGTCGCCAATGTCTCCAAGGCCAAGGCGAAGAGGGTTGGGGAGAGCGGGCAGCCCTGCCTCGTGCCTCCCTCTAATTGAAACTCCCTGGACACGGTTCCGTTTACTCTGACCCTCGATAGTGGTTTGGTTTATAACAATCTTCCCCATGCTCTAAATTTGTCCCCAAACCCCACCCTGGCCAAGACCGCATTGATGTAGTGCCATTCCATACTATCGAAGGCCATGTGGGCGTCAAGCGACAGTAGAGCCGCCGGGACGTTCGGTCGGGCTGATGTTGCCTGTATCACCCCATAGAGGCGGTGCAAATTAAGCCGTGTGTTTGTATGTGGCATAAAGCCCGACGGGTCCGGGTGGATCAGTAATTGCACCACCGCCCCGAGCCTGGTGGCCAAGATCTTGCCCAGGACTTTCGTCTCGAAATTGAGGAGCGATATGGGTCTATATGAGCTACATAAGTCTTGTGGCTTACCAGACTTGTGGATCACCACAATGGTGGCTGAGCGAAGGTCTTTTGCCAGTCGCCCCTCCTGTTGGGCTTCATTATACATGTGCAGCATATGGGGCGCTATTTTGCTACCAACACATCTAAACGTCTCCGCCGGGAACCCGTTGGGTCCCACTGCTTTCCCGACTTGTAAATCGCTCATGGCATGTTCTATTTCCGCTACTGTAATGTCGGAGTCTAGCATATCCCTGTCTGCCGCCTCTAACGTGGGCATTTGCAAGGGGGTCAGAAAATCTTCGCAGTCTTGTTCAGTCCGCTGAGTGTGAGACTTGTAGACTGTTTCATAATAGCAAGCAAACTCTTCCGCTATGCCCACACTTGTGGTCTGCAGCTGTCCCTCCTGTGTCCGAATCCCAGGCACCCAATTCCGCTCTCTCTCCCTCCTCTTCAGCCAGGCTATCATTTTGTTGCCCTTGTCCCCGAGGTCATACACCCGCCTCTGGGTCTCTAGCGCTCGCGATCTCGCCTGATCCTCCAGTACGTCATTTATTTCCTTCTCTAGAAGTCGTAATTTATTGCGCCTTACTTGCTGTTGCTCCCGTGTTTCCTCCCTGTCCTTCTCTAATTCCTGATGTTGCATTTCTAGTCCATTGATCTGTGCCATTTTCTCCTTCCTCCGTTTGCCCGCTCCGCCAGCACGAAATCCCGTACCACTGTCTTGTAGGCCTCCCAAACTATGCTATGGGACTGAACCGAGCCGACGTTGTCAGCAAAGTACTGACCCACCCGCTTGCGGAACTGTGTCTGGAACTCTTGATCTTTGAACATGAAAGTATCCAGTCTTGGGGGAGCACTCCAATCCCTCCCAGGGCCCTGTAGTTGCACCTCCACTGGGGAGTAGTCCGAGATACCTCTGGCCTTATGGCACCCACCACGAAAGGAGTTCATGCCCCCTACCTGTGTAAATAGATAACCTAGCCTGGATCCTGACCCATGTGCCGCAGATATGTGTGTGTATTGACAAGTGTGGGGGTTGTGTGCCCTCCATAGGTCCACCAGACCCATCGCCTGCACAAAATCTCTGAGGTAGCTCACCCTCCGTCTGGAGGACTTCATTCATGTCTCCCCCCAAAAGCAGGATACCCGCCGGCATGTCTAGGAGCAATTTCCCAATATCAGGAAGGGTGGTACCATGTAATCGTGGAGGAATATAGAGGGAGCAAATATTAAGGGTCAGACCCTCCCATTGTCCCGAGATAGTTGCATATCGCCACAGGGAATCCACCAATGTTGACTGATCACCAGTGGAAGGGAGTTTTTCATTAGTATCCCAGCACCTCTCGAACCTGTGGTAAAGCCAGCATGCGCCCTCAGCGTGTAACCAAATCTATTGAGAGCCTTATAATGATTCCCTATCAGATGTGTTTCTTGGAGCAGGACTATGTCGGGTCCATGCCTATGCAGATATTGGAAAACCATAGTCCTTTTAATCTTGTTCCGCAAGCCGTTAACATTCCAGGATAACAAAGTAACCATCTGTGTCTTTGACTTATGCATTGTAAATGTAAATCAGTACAAACTGCACGGGGAGTACCCACCCTCCTCCACCCCCCGTCACCCTCCCGCCCACCACCCATGCCACTGAAGCTAGAAAAACTTTGTCAGAACACAACAATACTGCTTCAAACAAACATGCAGTCTTCCCCCCCCAACTCCCCTTCCCTGCTACCCTGCTTTGCAGGCTAAACGGGCCCGACATACCCCAACAAGCAGACCGCCTGTCGCCCAAGCAACGAAAAACTCAGGTGCAAAAGTGGCCACCAAAAAGCCAGTCCGAGGGTAACACCCAGCCCCATCATATTAGTGCGATCCACCTCTCCATAGCTGCAGGTTCAGATGTGAACATAAGTTACAACACAGGTCCCCCCAACGCATGTCTTCCCCCCACCCCACCCCAATACGTTGCCACATAACCACCATGGCACCGCTCTATCGGCACAAGTTCACGGCATGTCCCTGCACGTCCATTGCCCAGCCACTTTTAGTCCCAGGCAGAGGTCCCTCCACCTGGTGCGATGGCCAGCTACTGTTTTCTCGGTAGGCCTCACCCATCCGAATCATCCTATGTCTGGCGAGGCCGACAAAATGCGTGGTCCCACTCTGTTCGGTGTCCGAGGACCACCACGCTCTTGAGGTTCGCCTCCTCCTTAAACCAGCGATGATGTTGGGGACCGAGTCCTGGTATCTCTCCATCCCCCTTCTCCCCGCAGGTCATGCGAGGGGCGCTCAGCTTCTTCGATCCATGTCATGCATCTTCCGGGGACGTAAAGAAAAAGGATTTACCCCTGGCCAAAATCTTGAGGCGTGCTGGGAAGAACATCAAGTACTTGAGGCCACGCGCGCGGAGCTCCTTCTTAACTCCGTCGAATGAGCGGCGTTCTTGTTGAACCTTCAGGGTGAAATCAGGAATGAACCGGATCACAGCATTATCCATCCGTAGGTCTCCATGCTTGCGAGCCGTCTGCAAGATGGCGTCCCGGTCCCTAAAGTTGAGATCCCAGCAATGATGGTTCTCGGGGGGGACTCCTAGGTGAGGCGGGAGGACTGGGGCTCAGTGAGCACGCTCAATGACAAAGAACTTGGACAGCCGCTTGGGTTGAAGATGTTGTAAAATGAAGACTTCCAAGAATAGGTCCATGCTCGGCCCTTCCATTTTCTATGGAACGCCTACCACCCGTATACTGTTCCTTCGGGCCCTCCCTTCCTAGTCCTCCAGCCGTGCTGTTGTGAGCTTCTGGTGGTGGGTTAGATGCTGGACCTGCTGCTGCAGCTATTTGGTGGTGCGCTGGAGCTCCCCAATGTCTGTGGCGTTACAAGAGGCTTTCTCCGATGTCTTGTTGGGGTCCACTCGTTGCAGTGTCAGCTCAATGGCCATCTTGTCGATTTTTGACTCCAGCGTTGTGCTCAGAGTCTGTATTGCCTGCATAATGGCGGACAAGGACGGCTCCGACCCCTCCACCGCCTTCCCAGGGGTGGTGTTCCCCCTCCACCCGACGGGCCGTGTATTTATCAATGGTGTTAGCCTGGACAGCAGCGGTGGACTTGGATTTATTAATGTTTTTGGGTGGAAGCCCATGGGCACCCGCAGTGCCACTCCACTTTCCTGAGCCCTCAGCATCGCTCCCTGTATTCTAGTTCTGCTCTCCCGGTCCCATCGTGTTGGGTCCCGTCGCCAACTCTCAGCACCATACCAGCTCTGCTCGGGGTGACCACCC
Organism: Lissotriton vulgaris; assembly: GCF_964263255.1. Lineage (NCBI taxonomy): Eukaryota > Metazoa > Chordata > Amphibia > Caudata > Salamandridae > Lissotriton > Lissotriton vulgaris. Next base: position 810,231 of record NW_028252623.1, on the reverse strand, counting down.
GCCACGTAGCACCTCCATGACCTTGCAGCCCTAACTGCTTCAGCCGTCCGCCCGGGGGCTCTAAGACCTCCCTCACTCAAGGGTCCACCAACCCCTGCTGCAGGATTCACGCAGCTCTGGCAGGTCTCAGCACCAGGATATAGCCCCCCCAGTCAGCCAGTACCTCCACCCAGAGCATATTGGACCCCCGCCGTGCCTAGTTCCCTCACTCGCCATCTCCTCTGTACAAAGGCACTCCAGATGCTCTCCTCCCCCGGTGAGGTAGGTGTGGGGTGCGCCGCCAGCAATCGCAGCCTATGCCCTTCATGCAGTCAGGCGCTGTTACCCGCCTAGCTGGGAGGCTCCAGATTCTCGCGCAGTTCGACCCCCGCCATGCCCCCTGTAGGGCTCTCCACAACGTCTGGTGGCTCTCCGGGTCCTCAGCGGTGGGTGCAGGGGGATCTCTAGGTCCGGGGGGGGTCCTCTCATCCATGCTGCCGGCAATCGCGGCCGTGTGCCGCCGACGTGCTCACCCCTGATCCGGCCCCGCCAGCACGCGAGGCCGGGGCCGCACTTGAAGGTCACCGCAACGGTAGGCCTCTGCACGGCCCTGCGAGCCGGGCCCTGCCACGATGGAATGCGGGTGCTACTGGAGACCGGAGCGGGCTCCACCGGCTCCGGAGATCGTCTGCGATCAGTACCCACTTCCTGACAGGAGAGGCAGCAGGCTCTCAGTCGGATTTTCCGGGGCTTTGTGCCGGCCCTCGGACTACGCGGCCTTTTTAGCCGCCGTCAGGCCACGCCCCCTTGCATCACGATTTTAATCAAATCCAGGCCTGTGGACTGGACCAGTTCATGTTCACCAAGATGCAGCAAACCATCATCCAGATTCTGCCAATCCTCCTACAGTGTCCACAGAATGGCCCCACCTCATGCTCCTCAACCTATACCCTCGACCGCCACCAAGTCCGAACTGCAGTAGCCCCCTCCCACAAAACCCCCAACTCTCCTCCACCACTGAAGGGAGAAACACCTGCTTTTCTCCACACTGCTCCTCCAGCTTTGGTGTGTGCTTCTCAACCCCCATGCCCCTGCTGGGGTGTGCCTGCTGCCGCTGGGACCATCAGATTATTGGTGTTTCTCTCACACAGCCCCCTACCGGGGTCGCTTTTCCCATTGCCCATATTCAAGCACTCGTGTCCCACCGTGGGGGAGCAACATTACCCAGGATAACTCAGTTGACCCCCTCTTACTCTGCCGTCTTTGGTCTACTTTCTTCCCTGCTGTGGTTATGGGGATTCCAGTGCAGTGGTCAACGTAGGGGGAAGAAAGTAAGGGAACTGTGCTGTGGGTAGAGAATCAGAGGGCGGGAATAAACTGAGGATTGGAGTCAGAGGTGTGGCCAGACAGAGCAAACCATCCCATTTTTTTGTATTTGTCTTTTAACTGACCAGTTATCACTTATTACATTATTCAATTCAACAATTGGATGCACATGTTTATTTAAGGTTTAATATGAGTTATTGACATTAAAATACATTCACAACGTGGGATAGGTTCCAATCAAAGAATATCCCAAATACGCTTGGAAGTGGAATCACAGGCCAGCAAACACTCATGGGGAATGCAAGATTAAGTAAAGCATGTGAAATGTAATCAGGAACAACATGGTTTCCTTAAGGCTTTTACACTTCTTATTCAGAAATCAATGAGTGCTTTTGCCTAAAAAGGACATGACTACAGGGCCCGGAAGGGACCCGTTTCAATGTCCATTGTTTATATACTTAAAAAACGTAAGCAGCATAGTTTTTCTTTTTAAGTTTGAGTTTATTAAGTAAACAGAGTCAAAGACAGAAAATGAAGAAACAATCAAAGGTTAAATAAATAAGAAAAAATGTCATGTGTACAACAAATGCATTATAAAATGAAAATTAATTAAAACAGCAATGGTGAATAGGTAGGGCAAATACAAAGTAATGCAAATAATTAGAACATAAATGGTAATTTGAATAATCAATATTCAAAGCAATAAGGCAAATGTAAAAGATCATGGTGGTTTTTGGACTTCAACAGTTCGAACTTGGGGAAGTGGTGGAGGAGAAGCAACCAAGGATAAATAATTAGTAAGGGGGAGCCATAACAGATCACAGCAGCATAGTTTAAAAAGACCACATCCCTGAACCAAGAGCCGCAGTACACATTTTATAAACTAATATAAGGAAAATAGCTGATAAGGATAACGTTAGAAAGTTTCTCCACCACGCATCAACCAGGTATTGCAGTACCTCCAGGAATGGTGCACTTCCCCACCCGGGGAAAACAATACTGTTCAAAGAAAGATGAAAAAACTCTGTAGAGTGGCGCTAATGTATTTGGGTGTCAATAAAACCAATCTAGCCACTTTATGTCCACTCTGTCTTGCTTTATGTAGTTATTTAGTTGTTTTTCTTATTTTGTACCTTTTTTCTCTCCGTTCCGAGGCTGTACTTTGGAATAGAAAATTGTCAGAAAAATAAGACATTTTCAGCAAAAGTGTTTCTTTCTCTTTTGGATCCATTTCACAAGGGAACGGATGAAGGAAAGGAAAGGAAAGAGAGGGTAAGAGCCTGTTTATTGAAGCCACGTTTTTTATTTAGCAAGTGAGGAAGAGCGAGACAGAGACAGAAAGAGAGGGAATAAGAGGAGGAAAGAGAGGAGGGGGCAGCTTACAGCGACAGAGCAATAGAAGTGGACACTGTCCTTGTCAACTCTGGGCAAGAAGGAAGAGACAGAGCCTTCTCTGCCCACACCGCCCATTCCCGAACGACCGAGCCTTAACTATAGACCTTGACTATTTCTGCCATCCTGGGGTACATTTTGTAAGATAAACAAGCACTGGCATAGCCAATAGGTCTCGCTTTTGGGACCTTATAAGTATTTAGTTATGCAGCAAAATATCATTGGTGCAACAACATTAACTGTTGCAACACTTATAAGGTCCCAAGGGCAAGACCTATTGGCTATGCCAATGCTTGTTCTGTCTTACTTTGACGAGTGCTTGAGCTGAATGCATGGATGGATGAATGTGAGTGCAGAGAAATAAAAATACTTTACAACACTTTATGCACTCGTGATGTAGAGGGCATCCAAATAATTTGTGTAATTTATACAGAAGAGTAAGCAATAAGTATTGTGAGGAAACATTTATCTTTTCAGTAAACTGTTGTGAACTTGTCTATTATTATGTTTTGATCCATGGACATTAAATTATATTGTTGCCTATAGTCTATTCAATTGAAAACAGTTTGTAAATAAACATAACAAAATGTTATTGGCAAAAATGTTGTCTGACCTAAACAACTAGTCCTAAACATTGTTTACAAAAATATCATCCCATTTGGTGTAGATCATCTATTATTGCACTCCAGAGGCAATATGTCTGTAAAAAATACACTTAGTCCATGATATTCTGGTGCAGTATCTTGTAGATTGCCTCCTATTTTGGGGCTGGAGTATTGGAGTCGTTTATGCATCCTTCTAAAGATATTAAGCATGACAATGAGGGTTGGAAGCACAAAGGGAGGTAAGGCCAAATTGTGTAGATTGCTGTATTTTTTTTGTTGAATATCCATGCATACTTACGTTTAAACAAACAAAATATGTGTCTCATGAACTGAGACTAGAAACGTCAGTTCAAGTTTCTTCTCATAACAAAACCTAAGAATCAAACAGAACAAACTAGGTGGCGAAAAAATGATTTCCAAAATTAGCTAACAATATCCCAAGTCACAAGACACGATAAATTGTTCTGTTTGTGTATTCCATTATGGTATCCCGAATTTTTCAGGCAAGGTTGCAGGTTTCTAATTAATTTTAGTACCACCTCCTTTAGTTCCAGAGTATTCCTATAGTTTTTGTAGGTTCTTCTAACGGACTTCCCTGTAAACAAATTTTCTTCACTACTTCTCTTCTCAGTGGGGTCTAATGGCTAGACGTTGGTATACCTCCTTCTCAGGGACGGGTCAGTTGGAGGAGAAGCTGTAATCTTCTCATTTTGCCGGCCAATGCAGCTTGCCGCATGGGATACCAAATGAACAATACTATCTTCAAAGCTCCCAACTACTGATTAAAGTCGGCTGCTTTTCAGGAGAGCTCACATAAGGTCTGACATAATTCAGAGACCTGGAGGAAGGATTTTGCATCTTTCTATATACGCTGCTGCTTCTGACAAATGTTTTGGGTATGGTAAGCCGATTATAAAGGTTGTAGCCTTTGGGGAATGTGTGGTCTGATTTTTTTTCCAGAAGTGATTATAGATTTTTGTGCCTCAGGATTTTGAGCATTGGAGGGGAATTTGAGACCTTGCAAAATTCTTTATTTTTGTACCCACAGTTTTAAGAATCATGCAGTGTTGGATAATGGGTGATGTATGCGGCATCCACAGTGCTGGCGAGCATTATCAGTTTTGTATATGAAGGAGAGATGCTTGTCAGTATAGTGTCTACTGGTGAGATGTGTGTAGATCAGGTAGGGTTGGAGGCACATGGAGGAGGAGTAGGGTGGATGATTAGGAAAAGGTGGTGATTATGAGGTCCCAGCATGGGGTAAGGTGGAGCAGGGGGAAGTATGTTTTTTATTTAATTTCTATAGAGGCAGATAGGGCTACCATCCCTTTCCACACAGAATATGTCTTCTCAGGTCTAAAAGCACTTTTCTTTTGCGGGGTTGAGTTGCAGAGCTATGTAAGAATGTAAGTGTTTTGAATCAATTTACAAATACTAAAATGTTATTGACCAAGACGGTGTTATAGCAATACTTTAGATTTCTGGAGGTCGCTTATGGTGAAGGTCTAAAAATAGATTTCAAGAGTTTTTTGTATTTCTTCCTAGTGCTTTCTCTTGTTCCCTGCCTTTCTAGATACTTTGTGCGTGATTGTGGTGTGATTATTAAAGATGGCGACTATTTTTTACCTTCAGGGACAGCTTAGTTGCATTCCCCTGCATCTACTGTGGTCATGGCAAATGCTGTTGAAGCCATTCCTTCAATAATCTTCCCCGTTTTTCTTCCTTTCTATAAAATGTATTTTTATTGGAAAGATGATAACTTTTAAAAGTGTGGTCATGCGGAAATATACACTATCTATCACAATTACAGGATATTCGTTGTAGGGAACTCACAAAGCGAAAGTTTAGTTTTTAAACAAAGGATAAATCATAGCCACAAATTGATATTCTAAGAAAAGTAACCACCGTGGCAACCAAAAATAGCTTTAGTATCAGCGAGTTCACAGGGCCTTTGTAGAACTGGGATTTTTTTCTGCATCTTTTTGCATTCTTGTGAATGTTTCAAAAACATGTACAATCGAATTTTAAAGTCAAGGGCTGTTTGTAAGAATAAAGCAAATGTATGGCCATATGTACTATAGCATTTTCCCTTAGGGTCTTAGGGTTCCTAAACCCTTTAATACATCTGGCCCTTAGTTTGCTAACATTTATTTGTCATCAGTTTGAAGATGTGTGTACCCTCGGGTCATCAGTGCTGTGTGGTTGAGTGTGATACGAGAATAGGGACGTTCATTGGAGAGTTTGTTTTCATTATTTAATTACCCTGCCTAATCCCTCAATGCCCCAGGGTACTTGGAGAGGAGGTGAGTTCTTTAAAATAAATGGTGTGACCCAGGGTCAGCATACTCTTCTTGAGGTATGTATTTAGACCTCACAAAAAAACACAGAATGTCAGTGCAATTGAATTGAAAGCTACATTTCTTTCTTGTCCTTTAGTCTTGCAGTAACCGGATAGGTACTTTTCACGTTTAAATACACAATCCTGCGCACTCAAAAGGAATCACAACATCAAGGTTCAAGTAAATTCAAATTAGCACAAAAAGAAAGTCTTGTCCAGCGTCGTTATCATTGGAGGTTCCTGTGTCTCTCCTTTTATTTTGATCAGCAGATAGGATAATTTAAATACAGCCAGCCGACACGTGTTTCGTTGTAGGACTGTACATAAACAGACACTACAACTCTTCAGGGCTGGAAAATACAAAAGGAATGACCTAAGTTCCACTCCTGTGATCTCAAATCAAAGAGTACTACTTTATAGGCTCTATACCCCAAGTGACATTTTAGTCGAGGTACACCTCCTAATGTGGAACCCTTAGAAGCTAATAATACAAAAGTTATCAGTTTAAAACAAATTGACTCCTGATGTTTTCTCTCATTACAAGGTTGTTGTAAATGAGTACAATGAACATGACTCATGCAATACCCGTGTCGCAATTCTAACGTAAATGCAATTGTGTTTGTGCACCAAAACAACATTAATTTCAGTGATTCAAAAGGTGCTCGCCACCACAGAAAGAACACGTCTTACACAATTGAATCGAATTTTATGGTACCTTAATTGCTGAGATGTAAATCCATAGGCTAGTCCCATTTGAAGAAAGGGTAAAAGAAGGAGGGAAGAGAGAGAAGAGCAAATTAAGAAAAAAGAATATATCTCACAAAGTCCTCACAGTTGCACTTCCATAACTTCCAGCTGTTAACACATAAGGTAAAACTTAACCAGTTCCAGTGATAATTCCAACCCGGAAGGGTAACCTTGAAATGTATGCACACGAAATCAGTCGCCACTGTAAAATATAGGGGTCAAGATTTCAGTGAATCTTAACCTAAGATGTGTATGTAAACAATCACCGTAAGATACCATTTAACAACCTATCTGAAGTAAAATGGCCAAAATCATTGCAGCCACCAACCACTGTCATATCGCTTTTCAATCATTGTAAAAGTAGCCTGATCAAGTTAAACCTCCTAAGTCATGAGGTTGATGAGAAAATACCACAAATCCTTATTTACAGCTAAATTCAAGGTATAAAAACCTATCACTCGATATACACATTAGATCCCAAGTCAAAGTAATATAAACACACCGGTCCAGCTTACCAGGTTTTCTCGAAATGTACACTATGGACTGTCAATATTCAATCTTTAGGTTTAAAATTATAGCTCGAATCCGTGTATTTCCAATGAGTAAGTATTTCCAATTTGTAAAAAACGTAACCACGGGTGCGTGTGTTACGAAGTCCTACAAGAAACCAAATAAATGCCCACCGTTAATCATATGTTATGAATCAATAGTGGTCATAACAATTTCCACACAACTGAGTTATATTAGTAACTCCCCAAACACCAGTTCTTACCTACGGCAGAGTCGCCCTCGCGCTACTGGCGTCTGAAACCCGGAAGTGAATCGGGTTTCAAACGGGAAGTCCTGCCTAAGTACTATACCGTCGAAAAAGCTGAAACGCTGACCCATATGTTGGAATGATGCCACCAGTATGCCCTAGGCTCGTGTGAACGAAACGATAAAACCCAGCAAGTAAAAATGTCTGCGATTACGGGTAATTGATCCAAAATATTAAAATATCAAGTGTGCCATGCCAAATTGCCGGGTGAACTAAATTGTTGGTGCTGTAACCTGCACGCATATGTTATCACGAAAATTTACGATAATGGAAGGTTCTAATTCAAAAGTATAAATATGAAGTCAAAGGGTCATATTTCAATGTGTCTCCAACTGCTCAAAGCCAGACCGTGGATAAAATTAATTGTGGTCCCACTATTATAAAGGACCCAAACTTAATGGATACCAATTGAATATTTTAGGACAGAAAAACAAAAAAGCGCTACCTCAAAAGGCCAGGAAGATCGGTAAGAAAGAGGTTGATGAAGGACAGAAAAGTTACAATTAAGTTTAAAAGAAGCATAAGAATAAGTGTAATTGCATGTAACAATAAATAGATGCCACGTTTACAAGAACACTTGTATGTTATAACAAAGTTCCCCAAGTTAAATTTCAGATGAGAGTTCACAACATTTACTCTCAGAGGTGCGACTAATTGGTACAATGTCTTTGTGCATACCTGGGTTCTCTGGGTTAAGTTGTTTATACACAGGTTTACAACATGAAATTAATCAAATGAACCCTGGATCTGAACGTCATGATATATAGTCTCAAGAAAGCAAAACGGGTCATAGTTCATGATCCTAATCGCCTAAAAAGAACTCCATCTCTGAATCACAGTTGAGCCCCCGCCCAACTGTATGCAACCTCATAATCCAGAGCGCTTCAGCGCGTCTCAAGCGTAATTCCCTATTACCACCTCTGATGTTTAAAGGGATGTGTTCTATCCCAAAGAAAACAAACTCTTTCTTGGGTCCTTGAGCCTGACATATGCTTCCGTGAATCGTTACAGGATATCTAGCATCCTGTTGTAAAAGGGCTCTGACATGTTCCCCAATTCTGTCTTTCAGACTTCTTATCGTACTGCCTACGTACTGAAGTCCACATTTACATTCAATAATGTAGACTACAAATTTAGTTGCATAGTTGATATTTGTTCGAATGTCATAATTTTTATTGTCGCATCCCTTGAAATTCTTGGTCTTATGTTTTGCCCACCGGCACACTCCACAAAATCCACATTTAAAAAAACTTTTGTGTGGGGAACTCAACCAAGATTCTGTTCCCTTAGTTCTGGGTACCGTGGGGCTCAGTCTATTTCGTAAGGTCCTCCCTCTCCTGAAAGTGATCTGAGGGTGACTAGTAATGTGTGGGGTGAGTGTTTTATCAGCTGTAAGGATCCCCCAATGTTTCTTGAGACTTCTCCTGAGAACATTGCTAAGTTCATTGAAGTCAGTAACTACACGAATTACCTCTCTCTTGTCCTTAGATGTATATTTAGTCTTAAGTGTGTCAGTTCTTTTGACTTTTTTAATTCTATTCTTGGCCTTTTGAAGAATAGTGGGTGAGTAACATCTCTTCTCAAAACGTCTTTGTATGTCCTCAATACAATTTTCAAACTCTCCCTCCTCACTACAATTTTGTCTTGCTCTGACAAATTCCCCAAAAGGTATAGCATTGAACTGGTGTGTTGGATGTGAGCTATTGGCGTGTAATAATGAATTACATGCAGTTCTTTTCCTAAACAATCTACTGCGCAATTCACCACCCTCTATGTATAGTTCCATGTCTAAAAAAGAGATGTGTGTGTTACTGGATTCCATCGTAAATTTCATCCCATATTCATTGTTGTTCATATACTCTGAGAATTGTAGTAGTTCTTCATGTGTACCTCCCCAAAGTAGAAGGCAATCGTCAATGAATCTACCCCAATAACTTATCTTATCAATCCATAAGCAGCCCTTGTTGCCCCAAATCTAATCCTTTTCCAGGCACCCCATAAAAAGGGAAGCAAATGAAGGTGAAAATTGACCATTACTATCGAGCAATATTTACTCACGTTTACTGTGCTAGAGCGCCTATAGAACCCGTATACTTAAAACCCTCCTCTCTGATCTCACTACTTTTCATGTTTACTTTACTTCAAGTTCGTACATGCATTTGTGTTTTTTTAACTCTTCTGTTAGAAGATTTAGTTGTACATTTTGGTTTTGTTGACACCAGTACGATTTTATTGACATATGAGCCCGTTGCTCACCAGCATGGCACGGACGAAACGTCCATCTGTGTTTACAAATGGGCAATTAATCTTGTTGCCGCTGTGAGAGACAATACACATGGGTGAATATTACACACACTTCGAAACGCAGCTCTTAAAAAAGTAGACTCAATAGGTTTGTCTGATCATGTGATAGAGACTGTGGAGTAAATAGATTATGCTTCACTGCATAATACAACAAGCGAGCGCTCGCGCTGCAAGTTAAAAACAAGTAGGATGGAGCACGCCACGGCGTGCATAAGAAGAGAAAGGCGGCGCATGTTTTATGCCGATACCGCAAGCCTGGGAGTTGTGTGTGCGCGCGCACGTGCGGAAATTTTTTTTACAAAAATCACACGAGTGGTGAGCAACTTGTGTGCGCGTGCGCATTCAAAAAGGAAATTTAATGAAAAGCATACAAGTGGTGCGTGTGCTGCAGCACCAAAAATGAAAGTGATCGCGCTCCAGATGGCGCCTCGGGCGCTAAAAGCTGGCGGCTGCACGTGTGCACGCACGCGTGCACGCAAGCTTTTGGCCAAAGTGGTAGCATTTACTGAAGCCCTTACTAAAAGTCTCGCCAGTGGAGCGCATGTGCTGGTTCAGGCGAGACCTTAAAAGGAGGGGAACAGATTCTATTAAACTGAAAAAGTTGGGGCCCTGTCGATTTTGCACGCTTCGTCCACTGCCCCAGTGACCACTGACTGGTAGCAGCTGCCTCCCACTGACGCACTGCAACTGCGGCCTCCATGTCCCTGTGGGGCGGGGCTCTGTGCCCTGATGACCTCCCTCTTTGAAGTGCATCACAAACATGATCCTGCTGCATGTGCTGGCGCTGTGACATCAACTCAGCTTCCGAGCGGCCACTGGGTCATTTTCCCTTGCCACACCCTTTCCCAATCACTCGATAATTTGAGGATGGTTCCCTCCCTTTAGCATGGGACGGCCTTTCTGCCTCATACCTGGTTTGCTGTTCTTTTGCTGCCTTTGCCCCCCGAGCCTGGAGGACTGGGCACCAAGCACCGGGGGCCGCCATTCCCGCATCAAAGCCGGGGGAGCCAGGAAACTACCACTCCCAGCATTCTTCACGGCCGCTGATGCCGCGCTTCGCGCCAGGAGGCGCTTAAAGGACGCCCAGGGCTCCCGCAGAGCGGGACGCCCTTTCTGCCTCATACCTGGTTTGCTGTTCTTTTGCTGCCTTTGCTCCCTGAGCCCGGAGGACAGCGCACCAAATGCCGGACGCCGCCATTCCCGCATCAACGCCGGGGGAGCCAGGAAACCACCACTCCCAGCATCCTTCGCGGCCGCTGACGCCGCGTTTCGCGCCAGGAGGCGCTTAAAGGACCCCCAGGACTCCCGCAGCGCGGGACACCCTTTCTGCCTCATACCTGGTTTGCTGCTCTTTTGCTGCCTTTGCCCCTTGAGCCTGGAGGACTGCGCACCAAGCTCCGGGGGCCGCCATTCCGCATCAACTCTGGGGGAGCCTGGAAACTACCACTCCCAGCATTCTTCGGGGCCGCTGATGCCGCGCTTCACGCCAGGAGGCGCTTAAAGGACGCCCAGGGCTTCCGCAGAGCGGGACGCCCTTTCTGCCTCATACCTGGTTTGCTGTTCTTTTGCTGCCTTTGCTCCCTGAGCCCGGAGGACTGCGCACCAAGCGCCGGGGGCCGCCATTCCCGCATCAACGCTGGGGGAGCCTGGAAACTACCACTCCCAGCATCCTTCGCGGCCGCTGACGCCACGCTTCGCGCCAGTAGGCGCTTAAAGGACAGCCAGGGCTCCCGCAGCGCGGGACGCCCTTTCTGCCTCATACCTGGTTTGATGTTTTTTGCTGCCTTTGCCCCCTGAGCCCGGAGGACTGCGCACCAAGCGCCGGGGCCGCCATTCCCGCATCAACGCCGGGGGAGCCAGGAAACTACCACTCCCAGCATCCTTCGCGGCCGCTGACACCGCGCTTCACGCCAGGAGGCGCTTAAAGGACGCCCAGGGCTCCCGCAGCGCGGGAAGCACGAGGGCGAGCCCGGGCGCTGCTTGGGCAAAGCCGGGCCAAGGGCAGGCCCATCCAAGCCCGTCAGCGGCTGGAAGAGGCTGGGCTGGGCCTTAAAGGACGCCCAGGGCTTCCGCAGAGCGGGACGCCCTTTCTGCCTCATACCTGGTTTGCTGTTCTTTTGCTGCCTTTGCTCCCTGAGCCTGAAGGACTGCGCACCAAGCTCCGGGGGCCGCCATTCCGCATCAACTCTGGGGGAGCCTGGAAACTACCACTCCCAGCATTCTTCGTGGCCCTGATGCCGCGCTTCGCGCCAGGAGGCGCTTAAAGGACGCCCAGGGCTTCCACAGAGCGGGACGCCCTTTCTGCCTCATACCTGGTTTGCTGTTCTTTTGCTGCCTTTGCTCCCTGAGCCCGGAGGACTGCGCACCAAGCGCCGGGGGCCGCCATTCCCGCATCAACGCTGGGGGAGCCTGGAAACTACCACTCCCAGCATCCTTCGCGGCCGCTGACGCCACGCTTCGCGCCAGTAGGCGCTTAAAGGACAGCCAGGGCTCCCGCAGTGCGGGACGCCCTTTCTGCCTCATACCTGGTTTGATGTTGTTTTGCTGCCTTTGCCCCCTGAGTCCGGAGGACTGCGCACCAAGCGCCGGGGCCGCCATTCCCGCATCAACGCCGGGGGAGCCAGGAAACTACCACTCCCAGCATCCTTCGCGGCCGCTGACACCGCGCTTCACGCTAGGAGGCGCTTAAAGGACGCTCAGGGCTCCCGCAGCGCGGGAAGCACGAGGGCGTGCCCGGGCGCTGCTTGGGCAAAGCCGGGCCAAGGGCAGGCCCATCCAAGCCCGTCAGCGGCTGGAAGAGGCTGGGCTGGGCCACGCTCCTAAATTTGCCACCAAGACCTGAAGTAAGCAGTTTAATTACCTTGCCTCCGGACTTAAGGGGAACATTGTTAATATTACTTGTTAGTACGAGTAGAAAGACAATCGTGTTAATCGCCTTGGCCATAGCTGTGCTACAGAGTGGTTTATTGTTGGTAATTTAGCTGTGCATAATTAATAAAAACGACAACTCAGGATATGAGTAAGACCATACACAAAGGGGGAAATGGGGCGGGTGTTGTTGGGACCCTAGATGCATTTCTCTCCAGGGCTGAGTCCGTGTTAATACACGAGATCCAGCTCACAGAGCGGAGGCTATCACTAGAACCACTAAATTCACTCCCACTACAAGTCCCCCCGCTAGAGCCTAACATTGTCGTAGTTAATAGTCAAATAGCGCCACAGAGTATTGCATCCAACCAGCAGCAGAGTACTACTGAACCATTAACATTGGTTAATTTTTCATGCTCAACACCATCTTCCTCTCCTCCCTCCACCCGCACCAGGCAATCGAAGGTCATGCTAGAGCCCAAAGGAAAAGGTCAGTCTAAAAAAAGAAAAGCACGTAGCGCTCCCAAAACAAGCCAACAGACCACTAAGCAGGCTAAGAATAGGAACGTCATGTATGAGCAGGGTGGGCCTGCTGTAATGTCTCTGGATCCAGATACCCATAAGGGGGGCGGGGTTAGCAATAGTTCGCTAGCGGAAGGGCCAGGTCTCAACTGTCCCCAGGTGACACCGGACAATTTAAAGCAGCTAGAAGAGAGGATATTAACCACATCAGTGCGGGTACGATTTACCGCCGGGTGCTGAGCCCTAACGAAAACGGGCGTGGTCATGACGGAACGGTTCCGTCATGAGCACAGCTCAACCGATGCTCATGACGGAACCGTTCTGTCATGAGCATCGAAAGGGTTAACAATAATTAATCCTGTGATGGCGAAGCTGGATGCAATTGCTGCAAGGATAAGTACAATAGAGAAGCATTTAACCAAAGACCCACCTAAACCTAGGGCCTCCAAGGGGGGGGAGTTGGGCGAGGTGAAATCGACAAAACAGACGGGGGCATCATCGAGTGTGTAATACCGAATAGGCCCCCGCCAATGACAATTCTCAATTGTACTCCCCAGGGCCCCAGGAACACTGTTAGCAGGAGCCAGGGTGAAATGCCCACCAATGTCTCAAACTGTACAGTACTAGATTTACCTCCCCAATCTACACCTCTGGTGGTAATCTTGGGTAATGTGCCGCCCCTTCCCCATGGTACCACTGAATTTTATTCCCAACTTAAGAACAAGGTGATTCACTGGCTTTCTAATAATGCAACAGTAAGCCCTGTAATAGATCGTAACATCATAATGGTTCGCCGAGTGGGATGGGTGGGAAACTCAAGAAAACCTGGAGGGGGGGACTGTATTGTTGTAAACTTTAACGACCACAGGCTTGCCGAAAGGTTATTTAGAGGAACTAGATCTGGTATGCCCAACACTGGCACCGGAATCCAGATCCTTCCCCTGGGTTTCTTCTAGCAACCCGAGCTTCCAACTAGTAATAATCGATCCTCATATACCAATTGGCAGCTACATGGTCTGCCAGCAACTATTAGAACTACTCATCACACCCCTCAGATAGTTATCCACGGTCCACTTTAACACCTTACCTAGTCTGTGTAACAGATTCGCAACCCTTTCCTCATTGGAGGACTGCGATTGACTAAATAGACCTGTAGCGCTCAAAGAGTCAACGCGGCCCTCTAATCTTAATCATATGAGAAAGGACCGCCTATGAGAGCCCCGGGGCGGAGATTATATTGTTGCCCATGTTGAGAGCCCAAAAACTGGCTCTGTTGTAGCTCAAGGTAACAAAGCAGTCTATAATGTAATTTCCTGGAATATCGTTGGTTGGCAGGGAAATTTCAAGATCCCAAGTGGATAGAGCTCATCAGGATATTTCCCGTGATTTGTTTACAAGAGACTTGACTGGTGGATTGTGACCTTTTTCTAGAGGGCTATAAGGCTTTTTTTGTTCCGGCCGTACGTTCATCTAGTGGCAGGGCTATAGGAGGTCTGGTCATATACACCTCCCTAGCACTGAAATGTGCAATTACCCTTATACCCAGCACTAACAGTAATATTCAAGCAGTTATTCTGAAGGGAGGGAATGTGAAGATGTTCCTGATTCATTTTTACAATGCAGTGAACATCTCAGGGACATGTCAGATTGACCAACTGGTTGGCTATGTCAAACAACACCGCAGAGACGATTCACACTGTATGATGCTAACAGGGGACTTTAACATTCATCCGTGTGGTAACCCAGCAAAAACTGTTATGGGTGAATTGGGCTGTGGCAGAATGGGTGGCATACACTTTGAACATTCCAGTCGGGGTGATGCCCTCAATCACTTATTGAATGAATATGATCTGGTTAGCACCATGGCTGTGGTGGATGTCGGTAGCAAACAGGATGTTCCAACATTTAAGGGACATTCAGGGGGGTCCTTTATAGATCATATTCTAATTACGGAGGGTCTACGTTCCCGTTTATCGGGTTTCGAAATTTTAGACAGTATTTACAGCGATCATAATCCTGTCTGTATCCATCTGGCCGAGAATTTACTGCTTTTGCGGGATAAGTCATGTTTTAGCGGGGTGTTGAAACCTACAGACAGAAGGCTCCGCCTTAAGTGGTCAAAAGTGAACCCGGATTTATTTTATGAGAGTATTCATAAAACATGAGCCCCGGAACTCGAATCTTGTGTATCCTCTGTTTCTGTCCCCATGGATATTCTTAGTGCCTTTGAGGCGATTACTATCAAAGTGGGGACCGCTGCTGACCACCCCGATAACAGCCCCAAAGTCTAGGGACCCAAGATGGTTTGATCACACCTGCTCAAGGGCCGCCAGGGAGCTAAAGGTATCCCTAAAAGAAACACCAAGAGACCGCCTGCAGATCCGATCGTTACGCTTAATATATAAAAAAGCGTTAGTGAAGCGTAAGGGTGAATTAAAAGAAACGATCGGTAAGGACCTGTTAGACCCCAGCACCCTGAATAACAGCGAGAAATTCTGGGATATAGTCAACAGACCGCTTTTTGACATGGGTGGGGAACCCGAATTAGGTACTAATATCTCTGAAAACTATTGGGTATTGCACTTCAGCTCCATATGCAAGGCCAACACTCCACAGTTAGATTCGCACATGGGAGCGCAGGGTGTAACTCCACCGCACTTTACACCAGGTGAAATTGAGAGAGGAATTGTGGGGCTGACGAGTAATAAAGCACCAGGCCCCGATGCCATACCTCCGGATCTTTTTAAATCAAATATGGCAATATGGGCGCCGGTTCTTACTGCAGTACTCAATGCAGCAGCATCCCTGGGTTGCCCTGGGTCATGGGGCACATCCACGATCGTAGCAGTCTTCAAGAAGGGAGATCGGAACAGCACCACCTGCTATAGACCGATCTCCCTGATCAATTCTGTGGTTAAGGTTGTGGGTGGCGTGGTCCTGAATAGACTGTCAACATGGGCTGAGGAAAACAGGATTACATCGGACATCCAATATGGGTTTCGCCCTGGCCATTTCACACTAGCACAATGCCTAAATTTATATATGATCCTTGGGAAGTACACCATGGCTCGCCGGGGCACCATCCACATGGCGTTCATGGATCTCTCCTCCGCGTTTGATTGTGTAAACCGGGGGAAATTATGGGATCTCATGGGCACCATGGGGGTGGAGTCTTCCCTGGTCAATTTCATAAGGGACCTTCACAAGGATACTAAGGCAAATGTTAGATACTCGCTAGACCTTAGGGTATCCAGGGACTTTCCTGTTGAGAGAGGAGTGAGACAGGGCTGTATTCTGGCCCCCTTTCTTTTTTAACTTATATAGCAACGAGCTGGATGCGTTCCTGGTTAGGACTGGTGTTGATTTCCCATATGTTGGGCGCAGGGGCCTGCCCGTCTTGCTATACGCAGACGACGCTGTCCTCCTGGCAAGAAATGCCAGAGACTTGCAGTCCCTATTTAATGCCTTCCATGGTTTTATGGCTGACCGTGACCTTGCCATAAATAATACTAAATCATATATCATGCAGATAGGGGTGCGCCCTAAGAAACAGTATACATTTTTGGTAAATGCTGAGAAGGTACCTTTGACCACATCATTTTCTTACCTGCGAGTCTTATTCGACGATCAGCTAAAATGGGGCCCACTGGTACAAAGGAAAAGAGGGGAGATAATACGGGCAAACTCAGCAATCTTCAATTTTGTGACTAAAATGGGCAAACGCCCAGTAGCCGCACTATTGAAGATTTACCAGGCAAAAAGTGTTGCACTGGGCAGCTATGGCAGTGAACTATGGGGGTATGCACCAGCCGAATGTATCGAGGTGGCTGAGAATACCTTCTTGAAAGAGCTATTGGGGGTACCTAAGGGAACAGCTAACCTAATAGTTCACGAGGAAACCGGAATACCCTTTATCACGATACTATAGCACTACGGCCTCCATTGTTTTGGCTTAAGTGCTGGTTAAACAAAGACCTGGCCCTTAACCATCATCTGCTGAGAGAAGTGTTGTCTCAGGATCATATGCTCAATATACCATAGCTTAAATACCTAAAAAGTTGTTTTACCGAGCTGGGGCGTCTGGACCATTTTTTAAATCCAGACTTGATCGTTACCACCAATGTAGAGTTTGTGAAAAAAACATTTACACTAATGAAAAAACTAGCCAGAGATGATACAGAACTGGTAAAACCCAGCATACGCAAATTTGCGATGCTTAAAACCACACCTTCAATGGAGACGTATTTATCATGGCCCATAACAAGTCATGAGCGGTTTTTATTAACAAGGCTTCGGCTGGACTATTATCATCTATTATTAGCCCTACCTAGAGGATCACACAGAGGCCAGGTGTTCCCTCCCTGCGGCTGCGACAATACGTCTCCGCAGGATTTGGTGCACTTTTTATTTATTTGCCCTTTTTATAATGTTCCCCGGAGGCCCTTTCTGAAAACGTTATTAAAAATGTTTTATTTTAATCAGGTCCGCCCTGCCCTGTGCTACCTGCAAATGGTAAAACCAGAAAGTACTTTATATGTGGTTGGTTTTCTTAAATCGGCACCAAAATCCAGAAACGGAAGAGAGTCCTGACTGTCTTTTATCTCGTCATTATACATGCATCTTATTGACATATTTTGTACCCCCTGTAAATGAAATGAATTGTGTAAAAATTGGGGATATGATCATGCTATATATCTCTTTTAAAGTATTATACTCACGCTGTAATGTTGCTTTTATGGTTTTTAACATATGCAAAACCGAATAAAGTATTTTGAAACTGAAACAGCTTGGTGCCAATGTAGTCCTAGTCCCCAAAAATGAGTGCTACTGTCAGCCACTCGCAAGCACCGGCACAACTTAAGAGCTCCCGATATTTAATTTCTGTGCTTCATTGTTTCAATCCTTCTATCCCCATAGCTGCCAAGGTTTCAGATTGCTATATGTGACATTTTCATAATTTCAGTGTAATTATGAGTGACATTTCAACGACTATGAGTGACACTTCAACACAAGTAAAATCAAGCAATGAAGATGAGGGAAACATATCAATATCAGAAGTTACACCCATTTGAGGAACAGTCCTCAGTAACAGAGGGCAGGCAGGCACTGCAGCTGCTCAGAACTGCCAAATTAAAAGGATGCCACTTTGGTTTGGGCTTAAACAAAATACCTCTGTGCTGGATGTTTGAGCTCTCACACATCTGCTTCTGGTGTGTCTTCCCACAGCCTTATAAATTCACCACGTGGCCCAAGACACCGTGCCTGCAGAGGTCCCCCCCCCCCCCCAATCTAAAATGCAGAGAGTGGATTATGGCGGCGCTAGCTTGGGACCTACAGCAGTTTTAACCATTGCAACGGGCTAAAGACAGTTAATGGCACTGTGAGGTGCGGCGGTTTAGTATATTGGGTGCATGGAGCGACCATGACCCTGCAGTGGACTCTGCGAGGCAGGCTCAGGCCGCAAGCCACCGTGGCGCCCGCCTCCCTTGTTCAGTGAGTCCTGCGGATGTCGTCTTCTCCAAGCACATCTTGGCCTCTCGCAGGTAGGAGCAGGCGCGGGGGATCTTGGCAACTATGCAGATCACCACACTGAAATGCGTCAGTCTAAAGCCTGATGCGTGGTAATTGGCAGAACTGTTACCCCTGTTCTTGCTTCGCTCATGCTGTTTACCTTTTCCTGCATCCATACCAGCTTATCCAGTGCTGTCATCAAGGTATAGTAGTTGATTTATCATAAAGGGCCCCATATAGCGCCTATACTGTTTTACATTATTACAAACTGCTGTAGGTTAAACAATTAGCAGAAACAGATTGAAGCAGACAAATACAGTATAAAGAACAGAAGGGTTTCAAGGCAAGAGGAGCATTTTGTACTAAGTGTATCCTTACTGAAAATTATTTAAAATAATGAAGACTTTTATCACCTGTTAAGCGCAATCTGTATGCTCAAGTCCTTACTCACAAAGCAGAAGAGGTGGGACAAAACTAATTTTTGTGTTGAAAAACAGGAAATATAATGTCTACTGGTAATGCAGAAAGGGAAAGCGACTGACATGAAACACAAATGTGAGCAAAAGCGGTATAAAGGGGGGCATAATGACCTTACGCAATTAGTGTTCCTTTCTGCTTTCCATCCTGTCTATAAGGGCTGTGATATCAGACAGGAAGTCAGAATGCAGGAAGTGTGTTAATTTAAGACAAGGGCCAGGGCCATGCGTCTTTCAGACATCCGACATCCCTATTATACCAAACAGGAAGTGACGTAATAGGAAAATGAGAGACTTAGGAACGTTAGGAGCTCAAGCAATTTCAGAAATACTGTCAAAGTCAGGCCCAAAACTGGTAACAATCAACATATTTTACATTTCTGTTAGTACAACTTTTTTTTTACAGGCGCACTTGTGGCCTGTATGGGGCTAGTATGGGCCTCGCTCAAGTCCTCTCAGATCCAGGTCACTGCTTAGTTGTACCCACTGTTTACTGAGGCTGAGGGTAAGCCCACTGTTTACTGAGGCTAAGCAATGGCAGATTATTGGAAGACACCCCACAACTTTAAATTAACAAGAAATAAGTTCGGAGTTTCTTTTGGAGTAATAGAGGTTGGAGTAATTAGCCTCACAGTGCTTATAGGGTGAACTTTCGTATAAGGAATGCTCAGTGTGAAACTTTTTAGGAGCATCCTAATTAATCATTAGGGCAATGAGAAACAAAAAATATCATACACTTTGTTGTTTGTGTGTCCAATGTAAATAATGTGTATATATATATATATGTTCATGCGATGTAAATCTGTGTATATATGTGAAAAAAAGAGAAATATATTTTTTGAGTCTTTACAAAAAGTGAAAAGT
Organism: Lissotriton vulgaris; assembly: GCF_964263255.1. Lineage (NCBI taxonomy): Eukaryota > Metazoa > Chordata > Amphibia > Caudata > Salamandridae > Lissotriton > Lissotriton vulgaris. The sequence goes on along the minus strand of NW_028252623.1, from coordinate 790,482 downwards.
TGGAAAGAGAAAAAAGGTAAAAATAAATACAGAGAAGTACTTTCCAGTGATGAGTATTGGAAGTTTGTTTGGAATTGACTTTGGCTATTGATTTTTGTTTTAAGTATTAAGATTTTTCCAGAGATTAGTATTCAGAGGAAGAGTTAATTGAAGTATCTCTTCAACCCACTAAGGCTTGGTTATCTATCCCGAGTTATCATTATTCTTATCTGATTTTGAGGGTAAGCATTGAAGCATTGTTGAATTTGACCTATTTGAGACAATCTAGGGAAAAGCAGTAACGGTTCATATAGTGACCCATGGCTATGTCCAGATATGATTGTGCCGCTCACAACTTCACGGAAGTCAAGTCTTGGGTGTGGTTAAGAAAACATGTGTAGCAGAGAAGGGCTTAACAAAATTCTATGCTGGGTCCACCTTTCAACACTGATTAAAATATTCCCTCGTGTCAAGTGGCACTTTCAGGGATAGCTGACCAAGCTGCAGAAATATGCATTCCAGAGAATGTCACTGGAAATTAAAGATCACCCCCTTCCTCTCATGCCATTCTTCCATTCTTATTGGCTGAGAACAATGGTGAAATATTTCACCTTTTAAGCATCCTGCCTAACACCTATAAAAATTAAAAGATCTTAGCATGATTTATAAATATTTTGATGTGACTTACCCTTTTAGTACTCCCGTGTTCTTATTGAATTCATTACTAAGACAGGAGTAAAGCACACCCACGCGTAGCAACATCTTTGTGAAGCGAGCCCTTCGGAGAACAATGACTCATATTCTGTAGGATAACTGGATCAAATATTTTGTAGTTGCACAGGATCAAGGTAGTTGTGGCTAAATTTGCACTACAGCTTCTGACAGTGAAAAGGGATGAGTTATTGCCCGTGGCTAAGGAAGCCTGATAGATGTTGCAAAGTTGGTGGTTGTTTCTCCTTTGCCATCCTTTGTTTATGAGACTGAGGTAGCCAGCACCCACAAGGCCATGTAAAAAACACTCTTTAATATAGCAGCTTGTACAATATTTGGTGTCATGCAATTGTACAACCCATAGGAGTCAGTAGATCTGTGTAAAAGAATCAGAAACAGCTGCCTTGAACAGGATTTATGCTCCCCAGGCAGCTATTTCTTCAAGTCTGCTCCTTCCACAGGGTTCAAAATTTGGGCCAGGCATTTCCACTGTAGGCTGCAAAGCCTTGGAACTCCCTGCCCCTCGAGTTAAGGTTTCAATCAAAAGACACAACTTTTCAAGAGAAATTGAAGTTCAGATTGTTTGCCAGGTGATAACATCATGGAATCAATAAATGAATGCAACGCACTGTCAGCTTCTTTGCCTCTGCGCCCACATTCATAATACAGCCCTTGGGAGAGGCAAAAAGATTCCCTCATTTGGCATGGGAACAACACCTCTTGACATAGCCCATGTGCACCAGTGCAATCAGAATTACAGAAGGGGCCACACAAGCGTCTGAAGCCAGTTTTGTCATTTCAAATTGCCCTGCAGTTTCACAAAGCGAGTGCACACACCTGTTGCACCCCCACGTCACTGCGTGTAGTATAGCCCCTGGTATGGGCATGTCAGCAAGCACCACTGTCTGTAGTGTGATTTCCTCTCTACCGTCAGCCAGGCAGTGAAAGACAGGGTTGACGCTTATGCCTTGGCAGATCCTATTTGGGACATGACTCCTGGAAACATCACCTCTCCTTCTCCTTAGAGCTGTCACTGAGCAATGATTAAATTGTTAAGTTACCACTATTATTGAATTCATGTTGTCCACGAGACAGAGTATTGCAAATATACTCAGTAGATAACTTTGACACCGTCCCCCATGGCCGTCTCCTTTTTAGACTCCGGAAGATTGGCCTGAGGTTGTCGGTGTACAGTTGGTTTGAGTCGTTTCTAGCTGACCGCCAACAAACGGTCTGGGCCCCCCCGTTCTCCGCCACAATGCCCCCTCTGGAGGTGGGAGTTCCTCAGGGCTCAATTTTGAGCCCAACTCTCTTTAACATCTATATGGCCCCTTTGGCGGCACTGGTGGAGGCCCATGGAGCTCAGATCGTGTCATATGCTGACGACACCCAGCTCCTTTTTTCGTGTAACAGAGGCTCCGACTTTGATGGTGAGATCATTAGGGGCTGCCTGGAGGCTGTTTTCGACTGGTTTCAGCGGAACAGCCTCAAGTGCAACTCCGATAAATCAGAGGTGTTGTTCTTTGGCTGCCCCCCGGATTCTAGGTGAAAGTCATGGTGGCCGGCGGCTATGTTTCCCCCCTCCAGCAACTCAGTGGTCGCAAAACATCTCGGAGTGCAGGTTGACAACGGCCTCTCTCTTAAACCTCAGTTTCTGGGCCTTGTGGGCAAATGTTTTGGTCTCCTGAAGATGATCAGGAAATTTCTGCCCCTACTTTCACTGGACCACAGAAGAGTCACTGTGCAGGCGCCGATAGGCTCTCGCCTGGATTATGCAAATATACTGTATCTGGGCCTCCCGGAATTCCTCCTTACGCGCTTGTAAATTGTCCAGAACTCTGCTGCACGTGCTATTTTTGGCCTCAATCGGAGAGCCAGTGCCAGCCATCTTCTTAACACCCTCCACTGGCTCGCAATCAGAAAGTGCATTGTTTTCAAGGCACTGACGATGGCTTTTAAGGCACTTCATGGCACAGGTGCCGTGTACATCCGGAAATGGATGATGTTTTACCAGCCATCTAGAGCACTGAGGTCTTCCACTCTGGCCTTGGCCGCTGTACCAGCGATTCAGCGTACCCGGTGCGGCGGACGCTCTTTCAAACGCCTGGCTCCTCAGTTATGGAACGCTTTGCCTCTGTCTCTTAGGACCAATGGTAATCTTTTAGCTTTTAGGAAGGACCTCAAAACTCTGCTCTTTGTTCAGTAGGTGCTCTTTTGCTCCCCGTCTCCTGTACCGCCAAGGGTTTTAAGCGCCGGGACACTCCACGGAGTAGCTGAGCACTATATAAATCTCTCCTTAACATAACATAACATAACATATCAAAGCCATTAAGATTTTTGGATAGTACCCGCCAGAAATGCTCTTTCCCTGATATGACCATATGCTTTTTGGCCTGTCATAGGTCTCCTCACTTTCACTGCCTCATCGCAGTCCAGCTGCACAGTTCCTATACATAGTTGGTTGATGGGGGAATATGAGTGATTATGTAAGCAGTCACTTTTTTTGTAACTAGGGTTTGGTATGTTTTACTGTGTTTACTGAGATGTAGGCCTTCATCATGACCAACATTTTTCTGTTAACCTATTAAGAACACGAGAAAAGCAAAAACTGATGGATGGAATGACTAAATTAATCTCAGCTACTTGTATTTACGCTGAACTGGATTGCACTAGGGCCCATTCTAGTTCTTAATTTCTTTTGTCCACCATGCAACCACGGGTGTAGAGCAGCCCTATGTAAATCAGTCTTGCATCTGCTCTTAAAGGAACTATCTAGCAAGCAGTGATAGCCCCTCCCTCTGCAAAGGGGAAACAAACAGCCTTGGATAAGATTCAGCCTTGTTGGGCCTTATCATTAGGGTGCAGCCTGAGCCCCATAGCACAGTGAGCTTCAGAAACCTACCCCTGGCAAACCCTTCACGCTTACAGAGTCTCACCAATTCAAACAAAAGAGTGAGCAATGGAATGTTTTCAGCAATCTCTGCCACTGATAATCCCACTCTATTGTGTGTTTTAGTAATTTATTTCCATTTTTTTGTCCAGAGTAAAACTATAGACAGAGACCAGCCATATGCAAACCTGCGTTGTCCAGCATTAAAGGGCCATTCCAGTCTGAGTCCATAGAGCATGTGCAATCTATATGAGAACATAGTAACCCCACACTAGTTAAGGCCTTTTTGGGCTACATTATCGCGTCTCTGTTCAGATCCTTTTTTCCCATTCGGACAAAGTGCCCGGTGCCATTTTGGAAATATGGACTAGTGTGTGTGTATGGTGAGGTATCTGGCCACCTAGGTTGACTGATATAAGTTTCAGTGCGGGGTGTGTTGCTCTGTTGGGAATTCATCTACATGAACTAGTACAGAAACGTTCAGGCCTACATTCTGCCTTCATCTTTGAAGGCTGTACAAGCTTGCCGACACTGCATTAAAGCAACAACAGTCTTGACACATGAAAGTTGCAGGGTACAGCAGATCTGGATCAGCCCGAGTGCAGACAGCAGAAGTAAATGTAAATGTGTGTGTCTTGTAAAGAGCACTGCTACCCGGAGGCGTCCTGGCACTATAGACCGCTGGGGAACCCGTCCTGGATTTCCCTGTGAGATATTCCCTCCAATGTATCTCCAAGGTGAAACCAGGCATCCCTGGCGTTGGTGGGGGGCCGTTGTGGAGATGAGGCAAGCTAATGCCCAGAGATGCAGAGTCTGATCCCTGGTTAGAGTAGGCACCGAGGCGAGAATTATCGAGTCCGCTGACCCTGGTTCACGACCCTGCCGTGTCGGGAATTGAACCCTGGTCCCGAGCCGTCCTCTGCTTCCGGGTCTGCCGCCTCTAACCAGTGAGCCACACCACGCCACACCACTCCACCACTCCACCCAGAAGTAGAACATGGATGCTACTGAGGAAGACACAACAGAAGGTGTGCGGCCCAGATAGAGAGGGCACAGCACAAGAGTTTCCACTCAGCTTGTTCGTAAGGCTCTGCAGACCTGGCTCTTTTCCTCGTAATGCCTTCTTAGGGCTGAGAACTTCCTCAGAAGACTAACCGCATTAGCGCCTTGACGCCTTTAGGTATTTGTTTGTGCTTTATAAATTTACAAATCAAATTATATCAAGTGAAGGGCCTAGCATCAGAATGTTTTTGGCATGGATGCAGAGCATAGCAGCACGGAAGGCGTTAGACTCAGGGGCACAACACAGCATTGTTTGGCTAATAGCAGAGTGCTTTGTGGAAGGTCTATGGTCTGACAATCGGTAGCACTGCAGCATTGTCTCCGCCAGTTAATCCCTCATCAAGAGCTGAGATATAAGCACATATACTATCAGCAAAGTTATACACTCTGCCTGCAAGTCTACACCTAGAAATCACTTCAAAGACTACAACCAAGAATAGGGGTCAGTCCAGCCATGCCAAACTTACTGCCATCATGCTGAGGATGGTCTCTGACTTGGGACGTCACTTCCTGGAAACTAAACGTTTGCACGAACAGATGGGACCCAATAACTCCATGGTTCTCAGGCAGCGCTATACTAGTTTGGTGGCTGGAATTCAGTAACCCTCATCTGCAAGACAGCATAGTAGCACATCTGGCCTTGACCCGAATGTGTGTCATGGATTTTGTCACGCCTGGTAGATCTCTCTTGGCTTCCATAGCTCACATTTATAGCCCACTGACACTGTGCAGCAGTGACAACAGATGAGGGCCCCACAGGCTTTCTCGTAGGTTAGATATCACAGGTAGGGTCAGTATGGCTACATACAATCAAACCTGCCAGAGAACCAACATGGTATTTCTAGGTGGACTCCCATATGCGAGCCCAGGCAAGCCAACAATTCCTGTAACTACTGTTCTATGCTATGCGCTGCTATAGTGCACAATATCTGCAACATGATCAATGCGATAATGGTCACAGCATTAGCAAAGACAAATATTGTAAAAGTGACTAAAACGAACACATCTAACTTTGCATATATAGCCTAACAGGGGACATGTTTTAGAGTTTGCCGTCACAAGAAGTGAACCATTAATGCCACATACGCGTGTTAAATGAACGCAGCAGCCTACAAGGAGCAGCCCACACAAGCCCATGAGATGCCTGGTGATATCAGGCAAACATCCTTAGGATTGACTCTCTGGGTGAATATGCTACACCCAACTAGCAGAAAAACCTGTCCTTTTGTCAGTGGCGGTGGTGGCAGGGTGGGGGAGGGCTGTGGGGGGCGGGGGCACATTTTTCTTTTTTAAAACACTTACCTGCAGTCCAGCGGCCACCTCTCTGTCCTCTTCGGCTCCTCCGTCGGACCTAGGAGCAGGAACCAGGAAGCACACAGGCTCCCATACTCCGCTAGCCATTCACAACGCTGACTTACAGCACCATTGTACTTGGTCTGAACACCGGGGTTCGGCACTAAGAGAGGGACTGGGAGGCTGCGCATGTTCTCCACCCAGGCTGTGCAATACAGCCAGTGAAGAACATGAAAAGTGCGCATGACTGTTTGGCCGGTCCAAGACGGCCGGCCAAACCGTCATGCGCACTTAGAGTGTGCTTACCACTCCTCACCGCGGACCCTGCTCTGGCCAGCCCTGCACCTAAGCAGGATCGGAAAAATATAATGATAATAACATTGAGTTATTACCATTTTATTTTTCCTTTTTAAACTACCCGCGAAGCAGTGGGGCGATGCTCCTCCGCCATAGCGGAGGAGCCACCGCTGCCTTTTGTGCTGGTTCTCACAAGGTAACAAACACATGTGAATAGAGGCTAATGTATTTCCATAAGAATACAGGTGTTAGAAAGTGTGGTGTGAATTGTACACATATGAGTAACAAGAGGAATGTGTTTCTCGTACATATAGGAATGTGATAAAAATGAAGCACAATGGTATTCACATGGAAAACATCATGAAAACAAAATATCATGCACAAAAGAAAACCTACAACACAGGACTATCGGCCAGATTCATCAAGCCGAAAACGGCTCGCAAAGGGCCAGATTCTGAGAATCTGGGGCTTTGCGAGCGCTATTTTTGCATTTGGGATTAATCATCCCAAATGCAAAAATCGCATTTTTAGAAATTGCATATTTGCGAATAATTGCATTTAAGGAATCTCAATTAGAGATTCCTTAAATGCAATTCAAGAAGCATTTTAAAATTGCGAAATCGCAATTTTGAGCCGCTATTTACCGCGAGGTCAAACCTCGTGGTAAATAGCGAAAACTTAGAAAAATGCATTTAAATGCATTTTTCTAAGTTGCATGTTACACACACACATGTCCTTTGGACATGTGTGTGCGCAACACCAATGTAGATTACATTTCAGGGGTGCTACAGGGTGTTCTTTGGACACCCCTGGCACCCTTGAAATCGCATCCTTATTTGCGATTAGCAAATTGCTAATCGCAAATAAGGAATAACTCCCCATTCATTCCTATGGGCCTTATTTGCTAATCACAAATAAGGAATGTGTAGGAATCGCAATTTATTCAGCGATTCCTACATGAATCCCGTTTTGCAAGTCCTTAATACATTCCTTAATAATCGCTATTAAGGACTCGCAAAACGGGACTATGATGAATCTAGCGATATGTTTTGTAACAAAGGTCAAATGTTATTGGATGAAAGACAGAGGTTGTTTTTATAGTTGATATGTTTTCGGCCTAAATAGCCATTCATGACAACACCAGGTAAGTTATTCATACCATACACAAAGTTTAGGGTCATGTCGCACCTGCTGATAAGTCCACAAGGTAATAGGGCATTACAGGACAAGAGGGTAAGGTATTCCCCTTGCCCTTTCAGGTATAAATACCTCCCTAACAGAACCCTATACTGTCATCATTACAACTGAGATTGTACTGCTCTTACATTGTATGAGAGAGACCTATTCTGAAATTTTTAGATAATATACCCAAATATTGTATTATAATTAACAAAAGGCAAGACAAGTGTAGGAAATTGACAACAAACCAAAAATTGTCTAAATAGTACATAGTCCATTCCAAAGTAGTGACAATTGCAACACAAAGTTTTCTCTAGATCCACTGTAGATTTAACAGTTCCAAAGACCTTCATGTGCAGACCTCATTAAAAACTATTATATAAGGTGAATTCATTGTTTCCTTCAGCCCTGAGGAAGCGTGGTAGTCATTCCTATCAAACATATCCTGGATGTATATAACACTAGGGAAACAGATGAGTGTAATGAAAATGTGAGCTACGTCTTTGAATAGCTTGATTATTCTTTAAATAACTGAAATCAAAGAAAGGCCTCCAGATAAAAAATGTTTTGACATTGTTGGGTCCACTGTGGACTAGGAATCTGGGCTAATTTTTTATTTAGCCAGAGAGAAAGAAACATCTCGACCACTCAAAGAAACAAATCCACAGTTCAAACTAATTTTAAAAAGCATTTGTGTCATTATGAGAGAAATCGTGTGACTAAGGAGACATATTGCAACCCCATGTCTAATTTGAAAAGGTCCCTTGAGAAAGATTAAGGTGAAATTAAATACTGACAAATGGCATAACATAAAACAGTCGGAAAACAACGAGAACATTCAAGGCACTGTTTAATGTATGACATGATGGGGTATCAAATGGGAAACATCCTTTAGGACGCAACTTTTACAACGCAGTGCCTTTACGACGCAACTTTTACAACGCAAACCATTACAACGCATTGCGCTGGGGGGGCACTCTAGGATAGGGAATAAATTTAATTTACTATCCAACACCTTCCCTAGTGTCCACGGGGACTGGAGTTGGAATAGTAAATTAAACTATTCACTATCCAGCACCCCAAAGCGCTATGCGTTGTAAAGGTTTTCGTTGTAAATACCGCGTTGTAAAGGCATGCGTGGTAAAAGTATACGTTGTAACATCATACATCCGTATCAAATACACAGAAGTGACTGCTACAAAGCTATCAAACTTGCTAGATGAACCTAGTATCTATTTCAAGTGTATCACTAAGGGCTCAAACTGGTAAATGGAGTTTATTTATATCTTTATTTAATTAACTAATCTTGAGATATAGAAAAATACCTATGATGCAACCACAGTGTTGTGAGGATTTATGCTCCCTCAAGGTAAAAATTAACACTATCAGAAAAATAATGTCCATCAAGCATGAAGTGTTGTCATGTCCTCCTATACCACTGCTCAATCTTCAGGCAACCCTAGCAGTATTTAAGTCGGAAGATTAATTAGAGACAGTTAGTGACGGGCTGTCCCGTATTGGCTGAGTTTGCTTAGTATTATTCCACCCTTTGCGTGAGACAAGATACCTTTGATCGGTCAGCGTTGACCAGCTTTGTTCAAGACTTTTTGCTCCCATTGCTTTCACATGATCAAAAGACACACTTGGAGGCTGCGATTTCGATGGAAGAGTTAGCAGAAACGTTACCTCTGCTTCAGGGAGTGAAGTCGCCAGCGCCAATCGTCATCCAACAGAATTCTTTAGGCTTGAAGAAGTATAATCTTGATCCCGTCTGAGATAATGTAAGAGTGCATCATACTCAAGCATTCAAATATACTCTGTCATAATTAATGTACTAAAAGGGGTGAGGTATTGCATCCCGAAAGTACTTCATTGAAATATATATGTGTAAAATGTGATTAATAAAGTAACGTGACAATGTATATATTAATGTGCCTGAAGAAATTAACATGAAATGTCTTATCTTGAGATTCTTAACTAGGATGTGTGCCTATAGTATTTGACAGATCCATATGTATAACCCGAATTAATCATGTGTTGGTATAATTATAATGACACTTTCATGGTTGTTGCATTATATTCATGGTTATCAAAAGATGCACGTATTTTGTAGAAATTGGTACATATTTGAATTCAGATACTAGTGAAAGTCAACAGTTAAATTACAGCCTAATATATATGGTAGCTTAACACTGTGTGTTATTTAACCCCTTCGCTGCGGCGGCTATTCTGCCGCAGCACTAAGGGGAGGAGGGGGTGCAGTCGTGCGGCGGTCCCGTGCCTGTGACGGAACCGCTCCGTCACGGCTCGCGGGTGAGCTGCGCTTGTGAGGAACCGTTCCGTCACGAACCCGCCCCCCATTAAATAGTCAGCGCAGGCGCAGAATTCGCGTCACGCAGGCGCAGCGAGCGGGCCGTGACGTTACCGTTCCGTCACAAGCACAGCTCACCCGTGGCTTGTGACGGAGTGGTTCCGTCACAAGCATGCAACGGGTTAATCTTAGCTTAACGTTCTCTGTTTCAGTGCAAGCTCACGTTGTGATTTCATGTTTGTCGATGTTTATCCTTCGCTATGGAATGTTTTGTCTTATTTTGTTTCTACTGCAGGTGTGGAGAAGCCTCATTAGTTAGAATTCAGGGGCCTTATTTATGAAGGCCTTGCGCCGCCGGTGCGTCACTTTTAACATGGGAAAAAGTGACGCACCGGTGGCGCAAGGCCTTCATAAATAAGGCCCCAGGAGTTTTGTCAATAGATAGCAAATCATGAGTAGAAGGAGTCAGCAGAGGAAATTGCGGTAAAAATCCAGGGGAGCAGTTTTCATGGGAGAGGAGAGGAATGACCAAGTAAGAGAAGAGATTGTGTGTTTTCTAGGTAAGTGTGTGCCATAGTTACGGAAATTTCCCAAGAAGAAGAAGAAGTCAATTGGGAGGGTCAAGTCAACTGCAGTTGATATTTTGTAATGTGCTTAGTGAGGGAAATGATTCATCTTAGGTTTTGTAGGAGAGCATATCTATGTTTCTGCTTGTGTGGCTTTATACTACTTGACCCATCGATGGAGTGTTTCTACTGAATACTCTGACGGGTGGCACCTTTATTTCTTTCCTTCCTGAAAATGCCCTTATCCCCATGATTTATCTAGGTTTCCTTTGTTGAGGCAGTGTAGGGAAAGTTAATGTGCTCATACTCGTTAAAGAGGATTATCTGATGCAACTTAATCTTCAATTGTTTTTTCCTGATTGTCTGCGTCATCATCTTAGAGTTAGTCATTTGCTTTGTACAATGTAGGGTAAATCTCTTAAGGAGATTTGGTCTTAGTCTGAACTTTTTCTATTTTATTACAATCATGTTAAGTTTGATATACATCAATTAGTTTCTAAACGTATAATTAAAACCTACTAAACTCAGCTCAAAAAGTCAAGTGAATTAATGTGAAGCCACATTGGTTGCACTGTATTGGGACGATAACCAGTGATTTTTCCTTTCACCGCTCACTCTCTTAGAAAGACCTGTCCCCTCTGGAGAAATTGTGTAAATGGGCCTAGACTTTAACTGGCTTACTACTTTTTGCTGCATCCCTGCACTTAAGGCAATGTCTGATGAGGCACCCCAGTTCCACATCATCTTCAACAGATATCGTTATGATCTGTAAACCCGGGCGCCTCTGGATCTCTGAGGACATACTGCCCTATCACCCTTATTAACGTGGAGGAGAAAGTGTTCGCCAAGGTCTTGGCGACTCAACTCGCAACAGGTGATTGACTCCTTGGTTCACAAAACCAATGTGGATTCATGCCAGGCAGTCTACTTGCCATAATATCAGTAGCCTCCACAATGCCATGGCCTTGATCGATACCGCAGAAAGCCCTTCAGCACTTCTTAAGGTCTATTTTGAAAACGCTTTTAATTCTGTAATCTGTGATATTCTGTTTGTGATTCTACAAAAATCTAATTTTGGTAACAATTTTATTCACTGTATTCGTCTCCTTTAACTAATTTGGGAGCCAGAACTTTCTATGGAGTTTTCTATCGGAAGAGCTGCCCACGCTCTCCCGTGCTTTTTGCGCTGGCTATGGAATCCCCTTGCTGCGTGGACTCGTGTTGATGCAATGATGAGGGATTACAAAATCAGTGGTTCTTTCATTTCTTCAGCTGCACCATGCCCTACTACTGCACATCAGGGGTTTAGATACACTTCTTGAATTTAATCCTTTGGAGGCTTGGCTCCTGGAGGGTGAAATAGGGCACAAGAAGCTGTCTCTGATTTACTGCACTCTCATGAATAATTCGCCTGACACTTTCAGTGCAATCAGAGGGCCATGGTAAGGGACCTGGGCACACTATCGGACGAGGACTGGCCAGATGCCCCCTAGAGTGGTTACTATCGCCATTCAGTATCGCCTGCTACAACTAGGCATCTTCCCTAGATAGAACCTACAGTGCTTGATCTAAACAATGGCACTTTGGGAAGGTCCCCTCCACTGACCTCTTGAGAGGTGGGGGGTGGGAAGGGCAATTTTCTTCACACTCTATTGATCTCTCCAGCACTGTAGCATTTTTGGTGGGGGGATACTGGGGACACAGGGGGGGGGGGGGTGCTGGGTGGCCTCGGAGACCAAAACCTAAGTTTACTCTACAGCAAATCACTGGGGATCTTAATTCAGATAGATAGGCGGAGGCCTTCCTCCACTTGGCCAAAAAGAGAAACTGCACAAGTGTGGGGGAGTGGTCCTGTCCATCTCTTGAGATGTCGTCTTGGGGACTAGACCATTGCATGACTCTTGAGTTGCTTATCTATGAATCTAGAGATTGCCCATATAAGCACATCAGCATATGCAGTGTTTCAATGGGCCGGGACTGCCCGGTATGGAAAACCAGCACTTTTTTATTTTGAGAGGGAGAGTACCGGCACTTCTCAAGAGAAATGTAATATCTTTAATAGGCGAGCACCAGCACTTCTCAGCAACAAGCAAGTACCCTGGTACAGAGGGCCTGCACTTCTATTTTTCCATTGCAAGCACTGAGCATATGCTGGGGCTGGTGAACTCATAGAGGTGTCGCAGTGTGAGTTGGAGCGACCTGATAGGGTCAAGAGAGGGAGTCCAAGCCTGGCGTGGAACTGGTAAGCGACCCACGCGATGTATAGTGTCACCAGGGCTCCTTTCTTTGCTTTGCTGTTCTGCGTGCGCCTTCTACTGTACGCTACAACAATGGCGGCCCTTCATCAGTTGCTTTCGGGGAAGTCTTCTATTTGTTTGTTCTACCTGGTGTTTATTTACTGCAAACCTAATAAAATTATAATATAAAAAAATCTGTACTAGCACTTATGAGTACTGGAAATCCATGCCGATTAGAACCACCAAAAATGTGGGGTTTTCCTAATTTATTGCCACGTTTTGGGATCACCTGTTGCAGGAATGCAATTACTGGAATTAGGAATCAACCTGAATTGGTCACTGATCCCTACGCGTGGTAGTTTTACTGCCCAATTCATAAAGTTTTTTTTGTTTTCCCCATGACTGTGCCTTCTGCTGTGATTTGTTGGGTACATCGAACATACTCTTGGGAGAGGACACGAATAGTCACAGAAAAAAACCGTGGTGAATTTGACCCAGTAGGCCAAAAAACTCGGGTCTGTGCTGGTGAGTTGCAGCACCTTCTGTAATATCCATTTATGGCCGCAGCTCCAACCGTAAAGCTTGTTTAGCCGGTGGGGAGGAGAAGGGGGGCCTGCCCCACCCCCACTCCCCTTCTCACATTCCACAACACTTCACTAAATCTTCGATGTCAGCACGTGCGGTCGGTAAAGTTAGTTTACAAGGGTTTTCAGAGGCTGCAGATGACATACACAGATGCTTCCATGATAGTGCACCCCCTGCAGGCGAGGAGAGCGCGCGGCGTGTTGTGGTAATCACGCACAAGCAGCCAGTGGCGGGCGCATGCGCAGCACCCCTGGGTGGAGGAAGTCAACACAAAGGCCAGAACACAATGGGGCCGAAGTGCCCTTTGCCAGAAATGCAATTTGAGCAACAGAAACACCCGCATGCACGGCGACAGTTGTGAAATGTCGCATACCTCGTTGAAGCGTATCCAAAAAAAGAGCAAAACAATACATTGGCAAAAGGCTGAAAGTTGGCAATAGAATCAGAAAGTATGTACCCCGGAACAAGGAAAAGCAGTCTCCGTGCCAACCGAACGCAAGCCAGCTCTGCCCTGTAGCACAACTGCTGTCTTCCTGTGTGGTACAGTGAACCACGGCTTGGCTCGCTGCCCATCACGTGGGCTCCGAGCATGTAGGTGACACACGTCTACGGGCAAACCCTGTCAGTGTGAGCAGCGAGGGCAGGGCAACCCCGAACAACGCCCAGGACGCCACGGGCCCATTCACACAGATACTTGCGTGACAGCGTTCTTCATGCGTGTAAAGCCAGCTTTGTTATTCAGAAAATGTACTGTTACACTCCAAAAAAGATTTACTTACACAGAATATTATCCTGTGCTTAATTTGTAAATAAATAAGGGCCAGGGCTCTCGTCAGGAAGCCACTGCATCCTGCACCACACAGATCCCCTGCTGTGCTACCAATAGTAGTAATATCACACCTACTAACCATCACACTCCTCCTACAACGGTGACAATTTAGACTATTCCAGTCTCCTCATGCTATAAGAATGGCTTGGGCAGCGAGTATTACCCTTTTTCATGTATATTGAATTAATCATTTACTGTTGTGGTCTACTCTAAATTAGCCAGACAGCGCCACCTTGTGGCAGACTGTCTCAAGCGCAGGTGTTGACAATGAAGTGCTGTTGCCGCGCACCAGAAACCACCAGTTCAAATTAAACACTGCCCTGACATGATGTAATAGTGTCTCTGGGAGTAAATCTGCTCCCTTACTCATTCAAGGGCAGGGAGGATGTGAAAGGTCTGTGCAGACCCACCCAGAAGCTCCTGAGTTGTGGTGTGGAGTATAGGATTATATTCCTTTCCAGCAGGGCACAAGTCCTAAAAAAAGAAGTGGGGGTACGCTGAAGTCACAACAGGAAGTGACGTCACGAAAGGTGGCTTGCACTCAGTTGCAGTTTATAGTTATCGAGCTCCTGGTAAAATAAGTGGGGGGATGCCGTCCACCCGCGTGGTACCCCGACTCGAGACCTGGTTTCCAGGCAAGGTGCAAAAGGCCAGGAATGAATATGGGAAAGTCCCAACATTGGAGGGATGTCAGCAGGGTGAACAGGTCTATCCAGATCATTAACACTGTCTCCAGTCATCAACATTTCACATCGAAAATCTCTTTCAGTTAGTCTAAGGAGCTTAATGTACACAAAATAAAACTGCAACACCCAGAATGCAATAGGTTATCGGAGGAAAGTCCAGGACTGGAAACAGTGCCTGTAATGACGCGGAAACAGTAGAAGTGGCTTTCCATGTGAAGAATATTTCCCAATGGAGAAAAATTTATTAAAAGTACAATTGCTCTAGTGCTTAACCATCGTCGCAGTTTGAATCTGTGTACAATTTTGCATTCGAAAAAGCCTTCACAGGATCATAAAATGAAATTCGCAAAGATCTTCTGGAGAGCTGCTTTCCAAGCATGAACCCAGAAACCTTAGTGTAGCCCAGAAATTAAAAAGTCTACCCCCAAATGTAAGGTTAAGGTCTCTAAGAAGCGGGCCCCATGTTTCCTGTGCTCATCTTTCACTTTACAGCCAGGTTCATTCTAGTGTTTGCTTCCATCACATCATCTAGACTAATACACCTGATTGCAGGGATGCCTAAATGCCAAGGCTGCAAAAGTGTCAATGTGATAGAAAGGAGCTGAGGCCGCCATGACAGGGTTATTCTGAGCTTCATCATAGTAATGCACTTAAGTACTTCTTATATTAGGGCCCCGTACCCTACCACTACTCATTGAAAAAGGTGCCCATCGTTCGATGTTATCCTTCTCTAGCTCGTTTTTTTTTCTGTTCACTTTATCCCAATTTTGAGATATAAATTGGATGTGTTGCTAATTCAGGGATGAGGAATTTCCATTAAATTCCGAGGTCATTCTCTAAAGAAAGGAGAATTGTGAGAGAAATTGGTGTTCCTGTTCCACATTCCGCAGGCAGTTCCCATCACCCGATGGTCGTTCAGGGCCAATTTGACCAGGTTTAAACTGGACGTCCTGTCCATGGAAAATCCAAATGTCATTTTGCTGTGATAATGCCATATGATGGAGTACGCCTCTACTTCAAATTCCCAATGAGACCTGAAATTCCTATTTCTGCCCAGCTTGAGAATTGTGAGTAATTCAGAATCGGTGTCTTTGTGATTCCTGTCCTGTGCTTTTAACCCTTTAGGTGCCACTGGAAGTATGGGCATTAATTCCCTGGCAGCAAAAAAGGTTTTCAAGCAAACAACTGCAGAATCCATTCCGAACTTGTGTATTACTTGAGAAAGGTGCTTCCTGAGCCAAAAAGAAAAAGCAGGATATGTAGTTATTTATTCATTTAATTGTTTTGTAAAGTGCTAACTTGTCTCAAGGAGGCAGACACAACAGAGATGGCGGTAGGCGGTTCCTACGCCCTAGAACTTTGAAGCTAGCGAGATGGTTATTTTGCTGGGCACAAAAACTGAAACTTCTCGCCTGACTTGTTCTACCTGATAGTTCCATACCTGGGTACGGTGACAAAAAAGACAATATAACGGCTCTGATGAAATTGTACCAGCGCACCAGCCAAGAAATCTTGCGTTGGTGTGCTGAATTTGGCGTCCCTGCCCAATGCTTCCTAAAGGGAGACAAAGAGCTTGATGCTATGCTGTCAAATGTTGGCCTCTACGCAACTCCATGGTACACAACTGTGGGTGTCTAATTATTGTTGGGTGAAGCAGACAGCGCTGGATTTCCCACAAGTCAAAGACATCACAACAATGTTCCATCACACAATTGGCCAGGGCTAGGCAGCTTTTCTCCCTCTTTCATTTGGACACCTACCTTGTCTGAAACCACAAAATAAGGGTGTCGCCGAGCCAAGAAGTTCCACCTATTCTTACAGGACATCGACTACATGACTAACTCAATGACAGAGGATGGAAGAGACGTTGTTCAATTGCTGTCTATGGTGATTTGCAGACTGTTCAGTCTTCATCATGAAAGACGCCTTAAATTGTGAGATATTGTTTTTTAATAAATTAATAATAACATTCTTTTAATAGCGCTTTCTAATGTGGATTTGGCAGTCTGTAGGTGCAGTAAATAACAGGTCTTACTATTTCTCAATTTAATAGGTCTCAACTTGTTGACCTCCTAATGATGAAAGGCTTAGTTGGCCTGGCCATGCAAACTCCTGACTTTTAATCAAAGCAGAAATCAGTGACAAGTACTTAACCCGCTTAGCCAACATGCTTCAAAGTCACTTTTTATTTGAGAATACTCGGGTCTTAGCAACGATATAGGCCATTATTTGGAGTTTGGCGGACAGTATACTCCATCGCAACGAAGATGCTGTACTCTCCCTCCCAAACTTTTGGTCCACCAGCCTGATTTAGAGTCAAACAGAACTTAAAGCTACTCCGGCTCGGTCGCTGACATACTCCTCTGACGGCTCAACAGAGAACAGGCTGTTGCAGCTTTGGCCATTCAACCATCCGCCCAACTTAGAGTGAGCGATCAAATTGCCAGTTTTCACTGTCCCTTATGGCTGTGAAAAATGTGGCAGGAAGGTACACTGAAAATGTTTAAATGACACCCACATCATGGAAGATAACTCCCACAGTATGGGGGTCATTAATTTTTTTTTTCAAAAACAAAATCCCAAACTGGGAACAAGAAGTTAAAACTTTGATAGTCTGCCATCATGTTCATGGAGCCATCCCTGCAACTTTTAACACATCAACAAGACCCGCCACGATGGGGGTTCCTGCCAATGTTTAGAGTTCGCCATAGTGTCGCTGTCTTTTACATGATCGGGAAAAGCCCCTATGAAGGATCGGGGAGAATGTTCAACCTCAAGCATATATGAGGCAATGTTTCCCTAAACAGCCCCCAAACACAAAAGGAATAATGAGTATGTCAAGGGAAATAAGGGCTCCGGAATCAGTAGTAAAATGTAAACCATGAAGGTGTATTCAAATAATCAAAGGTGTAATACAGAAGGCAAAAATAGTACTCAGCCAGACGCGTATTAATAAATTATAGAAAATTTGCATAAGTCTAGAAATCACTTGCCATACAGGTCATCAGCATTTCGGGAAATATATGCAGCATGAGCAGATCTGCAAAATAGTATAAGCTCAAAAATATGTAGCAAGTCAATATATTCGGAAATTGGGCAGCATCCCTTTGGGTCTCTGGACAAAAGTCTGACTCACCCCCCCAATTACATATGTTTTTATACAGAAATTAACAATAGACAGCAATGGAAATTGCAGTCAAGATAAGGTGAGCAAACAAACGAATCATAATACAGATTTATAAATGGCCATCTAATGCCACCGTCCGAGCATCATCCTTTAAATTAATATTAATTAGCCCTATTCTGACCTAGTGTCATCGGATGTGGCAGTACAAATCTAGTTACACAGAACAATGGAAGTCTCATAAATGAATGGCTACAGTAACAAAGGCAGGAAGAGCCTTGGATGTAGCAGAAGGCTTCCTCCTTAGTTCTGTGAGAACATTATGTCAATACAAAGCATCAGGGTACATTTTGGTAAAGTGCGGTGTCAGAATGAGAAATTAAATCATAGCTCCAAAAAATTAAAAATGGAAGTTAGATCTAGTTTGGGCCTAGTTTAGAAAACCACAGGAAAATTCAGTACTGTCAAGTGCTGACTTTTCATGTTAGTGCACAAAAGTTCATAAAGTTGGCTATCCACTTTCTCAGTGCAGGAACATGTTTACGTTTGCCAATACTCTGGCTTGCTGGTTTCATTGACTGGCTTTAAAGTGTTCTTCTGCCGAATGATTTCACATCATCAAAACCCAAGTAAGCATCCTCAAATACATGAATATTCTGGAATGCTGAATGCTAGGGATTGGTTGTGATCCAAGACTGGGAAAACATCAGTGAAGTTTTTTCTTTATAACGGATAGCCCCTTTAAGGATTCGGGTGCTTGTGTTTTGAGTCAAGCTGGTTCACGAGCAGGACCTTCTAAGAATATTCATTCATTTAACAAGAACTGTCGCAAATTTATCGAAATGCAAATTTGAGTGGTATTATTTTCTTTAGAACAACAATGTGGTTGGGCCCAACCAACCCCAGCCAGTATTACAAACAGTTCGAAAGGATCTGCCAATCCAGAATTGACCATGCCCAATTGGCCGTAGATCTGAAAGTCCATATTTACGCGGTTCGCCAGGTAAATACATGTTGTGGAGTCAGCCTCAAGCTATGTACAGCCCTTTCAAGAAATGCTAAAAAAGTGGTCTTCCAATAATATGTCGAAAGATTGGTGTATGTCTCTGCAGATCTCAGTAGTACTGAATATGTTGAAAAACAGCAGCAAAGAAAACCAATACTGGGTAAAGGAGACACATGCACTCTTGTCGACTGAGTAAAACGGGTCCCCCTTTTACTGCTACGGTTAATCCGTCCCACACACCCTGAGCCTATAAACAGGAAGCCGTGAGATTGTGTCCCCTTGAAGTCCGAGCATGCCCACCCCTCCACCCCCCAACCGCTGCCCACATCAGGAAGTCTTGTCATGGAGACCAGATTCCTGTTCTCGCTCCTTCGCTTTTCCTCTTTCCCTCACACCGGCTTAATTGGTTTTCTGCGGGGACACAAAGAACAAGTAATGTTTGGACAAGAGGCAGCAGCCGCTTCCTACAATGGAATTCTTAAAGACAAATCTAGGCGGGAAATGAGCGCGAGGAAAGCCTCAGTCACGTCCAATATTTGGACAGAGGCTGAAGGAGTACACCGCTTTTCATGCACGGGTCTTGGCAGCATTTATTGTGTTAGCTCCCTTAGCAGGAATCTGGCTGATAAACTCGAAAACATCATCTTTCACTTAGTGAATTCAAAGAAAGATTTTGTTTTTTTTAGAAATGTGTATAATTATAGTTGGCACCTAATTGACTCTTGCCGTTCTAATGCGAAAAACACATCTCCCCGGAGTTCTTCATTCCCCAGCCTGAAAGAGAACTCACCCACTGCATAGTGACTCTCCTTCTGTGAACGCGCAGGGCCTCATTTATGAAAAGTGAAGCATTGCTGCGTGAAAACAGCGATGCGTCACTTTTCATTGCGCCCTCCTGGCGACATGCTGGATGCGTCATATTTATAATATGACACATCATGTCTCAAGGAGTTACAGATACGTCAGTATTTCTGACGTATCTGTAGGCACAAAAATGACGCATTGATGGAGTGTGTCACTAAAGTGACGCAACTCCAGCAATGGTCATTTGACGGGGCAGATTTACAATAACTGGCGCATCCCTGCAGATCAGCAGGGATGCGCCAGTTATGTTGCGTGACGTTAGGATCCACTTGCGCCACAATGGATGGGCCGCATTTACAATGCGGCGCACCGTGGCGCAAGGAGAGACAGATGAGTGATGCATCTATCAGCGTATAGGTGACGCAGTGCTGGAGTCGTATCGCAAGCGCGACGCAACTCCAGCACTGCTCAGGGCCAGCCTATACTTGTTGTGCTGCGACACCCGTTACCCCTGCTACAAGCAGGCGTAAGGTTTTGACGCAGCAGGGACGTAAAAGTGACTCAGTGAAATCTTGTAGATTTCACTGTGTCACTTTTACGAGGCTTCCTTGCGTTGGAACGCCCACCCTGCATACATTATACTTGGCGCAGGTATAATGTACCACAGGGCTTTACAACGTGCCGCATATCACTAGATGCGTCACATTGTAAATCTGCGCATAGTGACGCATGGTTCACAATGCCGATGCATCACAGAAGTGACGCATCTGTGTCGTAAAAATGACGCAAGGGGCTTGTAAATCTGCGCCCACATGGGTAAGTCCCATTTCAAATGTGCCTGTGACAGTCTTACGCCTGCTGTGAGGCAGGCGTGTGATATTGACGCATTTGCGTCCTAGAAGTGACGCAGTGAAATCTCATAGATTCGTTGCGCATTTACTTCAATTAATATTGGTTCTTAAAATAGCCATATTATTCCATTTTGCGATATGCCCGACTCACTTGTTGATTGATTTATTCAATATGGGGATATTTGCTCCCCTAGTTCAATACCTGAATCCATACTGGTACCTGCAATTCCGCCTCTGATTGTTTTCAACATAAGAGCATAAGCCCTGAGGAAGTTCAAGAGAGCTTCAACGAAATGCGTTGGTTGGATGTTCTTAACCTGTGGATTTTACAACTTTTGGATGCGAATAAAGCGAGAATATTTCTAATGGACTCAAGGACTATTTGTATCATTTGTGTATGAGTGCACCATTCCACCTTTGGTTGCAACACTGAAAATTAGGCTGTATTAAGGGGGTCATTAGGATCGCGGACGGACTTGAGTCCATCCGCGACCCCAGAGTATGAGGGAATGTCCGCATGGGCAGCGGCGTTCCCTCTGTGCTGATTAGGATGTGACCGCCAGGGTGGCGGTCACATCCTATATCTTTAACATTGCGGCGGGTGCAGCTTCAAGCTGCACCCGCCGCAATGTTAAAAATGCATACAATGCATTTGTATGCAGAAAGCGGCAGGCACCGCGCGGTGCCTGCCGATTTCTGTATACAAATGCAGGGGGGTACCATAGGTACCCCCCATGTGCACCCCCCAGCCCCCCTTCACCTAGGGGGCCCGCAACGGGCCCCCGCAGTGAAGATACACATGCTTTTCCTCGGCGGAAAACCCGCCGCGGAAAAGCATCTTTGGAAGCTCATCCTAATATGGTGGACGGTGTCTGAGAGACACCACCACCATATTAGAGCTTTTCCGCCGCGGTTGTAAGCCATCCGCGGTGGAAAAGCTGCGGACGGAAACCAGGACCCACCAGCCATCCTAATGTGGCGGTGGGTCTTTGGTGGGTCCGCTGCGGTTTTTCCGCATCCTCTGGGCCGGCGGTGGCTTCCGCCGGCCCAGAGGATGCGGAAATTCCGCAATCATAATCGGCCCCTAAATATTTGGTGTAGTCCCGTGACAAGCTCTAGTGAAAACAAAACATATCGGACGCATGTATTTACAACAATGTCCAGAATGTAACTAGAAATATTGAAGAACACAACAATATTGGGAAACTATAATATCTGGAAAGACTGTGAACAAGAATCAATGAAGTACTTTATGCCTTGGGCCAAACATTAAAAAATATTATCCAAGTATTATTCAGAAGCACTTCTTATATGGGGTAAGCTGATGGAGCTTGACATCTCCTTTGTGCTCCGATGAAATAGTGGATACCTGTAGCCTGACAGTGGCACACAGCAGTTGTTCACTTGATGCACCTGACAACATGACATCTGCAGGAACAATTTCAAGTTTTAAATCTTCTTCTGAATTTTATACCTACTATCTTTGATAACGTTGTCTTTTCCCCTCTCGCATTTTTCTGTCCAAGAATAAAAAATTGGTTACTAATAGTTTCCTAAAATATACTTCCCCCTCATTGCGTCATTTTTCTCAGGTGGCCTGTTTGAAGGCACTGCTTCATTTGTTTTTTGGCCCATATTTCCAAACATCAGTGTAACTATGAAAGATGCAGGAATACCTCTGCAGTGGCTTCTTGGCCTATATTAAAGACACAAATGCACCTTATGCAGATGTACTCAAGGTCTGTATTCCTAAGATCCTAAAGGATATGCTCTTCATGCTGTTAACTTTACACATTAAAACTCTACTGGTTTCAACAGAAGTGCCATAACACTTTATGTCACTGGAACACCAGATGTCCAGTCATGGACTTTCATTTAACAATGGCTACTCAAATAAATAAAACCCAGGACCACAAACATTATTTTCCAGTAACATGGAGTCATGTGGTGACCAAAAGCAATGTTTAGGTTGCAGCCTGATTTGCTAAAGACATCTTGGGGACTTTGAGAGTGTTGACGTAGGAATGAATTGCCCCAGTTAATTACCATTGGCTTTGTTGTTTGTGACTCACCTTTTTTGGATTTCTATTTGCTGACTTCATTTGCTTTAGGCTCTCCGGGTTTAGTTTGTCCTTTACATTGCCTAAACCGTGTTTTCTGTACTCTTCCACAAACTACCTATCTGTAAACATGCCTTTAAATCTTGTTTTTATCTTGTCACATTTACTGTGCATTCAAAGACAGATGAAAAATATGAGGCACTGTCTTCTGAGGGCGCTTGTTTACTTTTCTTTCTCTGACTACAAAGTGAGAAGTTTTATGGGATAATCTTGCGGGATATCAGGGATAGGAAAGATGTTTTTTCTAGCACACAACAAAATTTTAATATGCTGTGTAAGTACTTCAGAATATATCACAGTTAGGAACACAAATCACTTTTTGTTGTTTTTTCTGAAGTGTGTTGGAAACAAATATTGGAATATGATCAAAACAAATCATGACACTAGGTGATGCAATTTCACACATTTTTGTTTGTACACTGCATAGTTTTATTAGTAAAACCGTATGTCTGTGCAAATGTAAATGTCATTTCAACTGAAAACGTGTTGTCTGTAATGGTAATGTGCTACCACGCCATGAATAATCTGCTCTATGCCACTCCACTCTACTCTACACCACTCCACGCCACTGTACTCTACTCTGCACCACACCACTTTACACAACTCCACACGACTGCACTCTGCAACACTTCGCTCTACACCACTGCACTCTACACCACTTCAGGCTACCCCTTTCTATTTTATGCCAATATACTCTTCTCCACTCTACTCTACTCTCCTACCCTCTTCGCCACTGCACTTTACAGCACTCCAGTCTAGGCCACACCAATCTGCTCTGCCCAACTCCACATCAATGTCCTCTATGCCACACTGCAACACTGTACTCTAGGCCACTGCACTCTATGCCAATACACTCTATGCCAATGCACTTTACTCTGTAACACTCAATTTTATGCTCCTGCAATGTACGCCAATCCACTATATGCCCTTCTAGTCTATTCTGCACCACTGCACCCTATGCCACTGCACACTACACCACCTTACTCTAACCCATTACACTCTATGCTTCTCTACGAAACTGTACTCTACCCTACACCACCCACTCTATGCCACTTCACTCTACTTCAAAACAATCTACTCTGCACCACTGCACTCTACACCACTCTAATCCACTCTGTGCTCTCCAGTCCATGCCACTGCACTCTACTCTACTCCGCTCTACTCTTCGCCACTGCGCTCTATGCCAATGCACTCTACATAACTGTATGCTATGCCAATGCTCTCCACTTGCATCACTGTACTCTGACACTCTACTCTGCAACACAGCACTCTTCGCCTCTGAACTCTACACCACTTTACCCTGGACTACACCACTCTTTGCTAGTCCACTCTACGCCACTGCACTCTATGGCACTATACTCTACTCTGCACCACTCTATGCTAATCTGTTATGCACCACTCTATGCCACGGCACGCTATACCACTCTTCTCTAATCTGCACCCTATGCCATTGCATTCTATGCCATTTGACTCTACTCTGCACCACTGCCATCTGCATCCCTCAACTCTACACCACTCCACTCTGCACCACTCTACACCACTCAACTGTACACCACTGCACTGTACGCCACTTCACTCTGTGCCACTCCACTCTGCTATGCCCCATTCCGATCTATGCCACAGCATTCTACGATGCTGCAATGCACTCTACGCTAGTCAACTCTACTCTATGCCACTCCAGTGTATGTCACTCTACAACTCCACACTCTACCTCTCCAATACAAGACACTCTATGCCACTCGACTCTGCAACACTCTACTCCACTCTTCGCCATTCCACTCTACGACAATTCATGTGACTCTCCTCTACACCACTAACTTTTAGCCATGCTGAATAGTAGCCACAGTGGTGTACAACATGAATAAAACACACTGGTAGGCCCATAGCTTTTGCATAGGTGTGATCAATTGGCTTTGCCAATGCTTGTTAAACATGTACTGCCATAAGAAATTACCACTTAACAGGCTCTTCCTATTTTTCTAGTATAAAATTGTTATAAACATTTGAGTGTAGGTGTAGAGTCAATGTAGAAAGACATACATTTGATGTACTACCCTTGGGAAGTAGTCACAAATCACTTTCACAATCCTCAAGTTTGAAATCCTCAAAATATGGAGAGCAATATGCGGTGATGGATTAAACAGATGTACTCAAGAAAACAATTAAAACAATATCTCCAGTTGTACCTTTCATATTGAACAGGCCCACAATGATTAATTTGCTTTGTAGACTACACAAAGAATCACATTCAAGTATCATTTAAGGTTTCGGTTGGTGGGGAAATATGACATGGAAGGCAGTCATGTCTTGGCTATGGGAAAGAGGGAGTGATTTATTTTTACGTGTCCCTGTAGCTACGGGACGAAAACCTAGTCTTAATTTGTGGAGGCCGTAATTATTCAAGAGGACTGGCCTTCTTTGCACTTCTCAAACTGTCCAGTCCCTAGCTGCAACTGCCTTCATTCACAAGTAGGGGGAGACAACTGGTCAGTCCTTTTTTCATTTTTACACTGACCAACAGAAAGAAAAGGTCAGCCATTACAGATATACTTTACCATTTTTGCATTGCCAACCCTTCTTCTATTTCCACAAACCATAATAGAAACAAAAGAAGGGCCGCAGTTTTAACTCATAGACGTCATGCATGCAGCTCTGTCCCAGCAGAATGTAGATGCGTAAAACAGCGATCAGAGTCTATCAGGGGCATGAATAAGGTAAGGGCTTCAACACAGCTCACTCCTTACACATAGTCTGTCTCCCGAGAAACAATTTGGGGACTGGCACAATTATTTTTACAAAGAAAGTCCTGCTGCAATCCAAAGCAGAGTGAAGATAGCAAGAGTTGGAAGCAGCCTCCTCAGAAAGTCACCTACCATGAGAATGGAGATGTACTCGTTTTTTAGTACCGGTTTGCATCCTCGTGCCTGGGCACTTCATTTACTGCTCAATTTCTTCCTAAATTACTGTCAGTGCCTAAAATTCGGACCATGCACTGGGGTGGGCGGAGTTTTCAGTATGGTACATCGAAGCTGTGGAACTCGCTGCCTTCCGAGATCAGGAAGGCCAGTTCCCTTCTGAGCTTTAGAAAAAGCTTGAAAACTTGGTTCGTCCAGTGAGAGTTTTTCTGTAGGGCTGCTTGCGGTCCTTAGCGCCGAGACACCTTTTTGGTATTTGCGCGCTTTATAAATAACATTACATTAACTTCTCTTCACGAATCCAAAGATGGTCAGTAGGAGCTGATTGGGGTGGTTGCAGAGGAAGATAAATATAGGGAGCCTTGGTCCCTAATTAATTCTGCCTAGTTCTTCCTAAAACTCTTGGGAATCTTGCTCTCTTCTGTTTCTAGGTTTAGTACCTGCTGACGCTCTGCCCCATTCATGGTTGATACTCCAGTGTTCGAGATATTTGTATTCCCTTCTTCCTTCTGCTCTGCCTCTTCCATGTTTTCCTAGTTCCACTGCAAAGCTACTGCTTTGCAAACCTCATTGTATTCTTCTGTTTGGCTCTATTAAATGTGCATTGTTTCTTTCTCGTGCACTTATTAATTCAAATCATGACTGCTCTGTCGTCTTCTCTGACTCCCTTTTTATTCCACATTAGATCTGCAGACCATCCACACTCTACTGCCCACTTTTGCCTGATTCACACAGAAATGGGTAACTGTTTCTTGAATGGAAAGTTTCATTGGTTGGTTTAAGCTGGAACTACCACTAAGTATTTTGAAGTTTTTAAATCAGGACAATTCTGATGTGCTGGCATGTGGTTGGGAGTGATTTCAAGTGCGGTTGTGAGTTTTAGACTGATTATGTACCTATACCACTCTCCCATTGAATTTCTGACATAAGGTCCAGTTTACCAACTTCTATAGTTTAAAATGTGTTCTTCTTAGATCTGAGTCTGTACAGCATAGTTGTCAAACCGAATTCATTGTAACAATGTATGCAGAGTAATCTTTGGGTTCGCCCATTTCAGCCATTGGCATTCTTTGACCAGCTTCTTTCAGCCATTGGATTGGGACTTTGTCAATCACGTCTTGGCTCAGCCCAGTTAAGTGTTCATCTGTCTCCAAATGCTATTGGCTGGGCTTGGGTGCATTTTTCCACCTTCCATGAGATTTTTAATTGAGCTGCATGAGGGACTACTTTACAACTAAAGATCCCTCTATCTCCTCCTGTTGGCTCCCTCTCATGTAGCTGGGTTTAATGTGCTAACAAACTATGCATCAGCACATTTATCCAAGACCTATTGGCTTTGCCATTGCTTGTTTACTTTTAGGGTCAGTATAATCCACTTGAAATTAACTGTGGAAGACATGAAACCATGTTGATAATGAAGTTAGTAGCTGACTAAGTAGACCAATGCTGGACACAGCTTATGTATCTAACACTGTTTTGTTTGTGTGTTATCTCGCCTTTGCATTATTTATAACTGGCTTGAGAAAGGTCTATGGCACAAACCACACAGTTCTTGGCTGGAAACTTTGCACTACATCTTCCAGGGCAGTAAAAACACTGATGCAGACTTGGTTTGAAGGGGAATCCTTGAGTGAGCAAGCATGAGTCAGCAATGCGGCAATCGTGCCCAACCCAACAACAAAACACCAAATATAAAATGGGTGTCAACCAAGCAGCATACATGATTAGTGGGTGGCACTAGAAAGAGTGCAGTCTTTACTTTGTGGATTTTTTGTTATCCTAGGGCCTCAGGGCTTTGGTGGAGTAACAAAAGGATCAGGGTTGCCAAATGGGTGTCTCCAATAGCAGAACACCTGCAGCTTCCCTTGCAGCTAACCTCTTAATTGGATAGCAACACAAAGAGAAGTGCAGACATGGCATCTGCCTTTTTTTGGCAGATGACCCATTACCACCCTCCCTTCAATCAAACATTTGATGCCAGACAGAAAGTTACAAAGTGTCAAACATGATATGATGTGTCTGTGCCAAGAGGCTGAGTCAGTGCTAAAAGAGCCTGTCGGGTAACGAGCACTATATATTACTGTCAAACTACCAGTCAATCGCCTTGGACAAAAGGTGAGACTCATTTTATTTTAGCCGAAGTAGTCAAAACCTTTGCATAAATATTACCAATCTCAAAAGCCCACCAATCAGGATTTGACTGGTATTCCCACTTACAAAGGTGATGCAACAGGGAACAGATTCCAACCTCAAAGTCCAATGCCTAGTTAACAGGACATTTGGGAGACAGCTGTAATGCCAGAAACCGGACCCGCAAGCTTGTTTCCTTTCCAGTAAAAGAATTGGCTTGGTAGTTTGGTCTGCCCTGTTCCCATGATGCACTGGGCCAGGGACAGACTAATTTGCATGTAGCCAGGTTCTGAGCTGGGATGGTGCAGTGAGCTAAAAAACGGTGATGGATCAAGCCCTGATCTGTTGACTGGGTACGAGTATTCTGCTTAATTCAGATGCTCTGTCCATCACCACCCCCTTTTTCTGAATCGTTTTGTGCACCATAAGCGTGGAAGGGTATGCTCAGACATGAGTCCCTCGCTCACTGCACCATCAGGATTCAAGCAAGCCGGGCCGAAGACGGCTGTAATGCCAGAAACTGGTCCCCGGAAGCTTGTTTCCTTTCCAGTAAAAGAATTGGCTTGGTAGTTTGGTCAGCCCTGTTCCCATGATGCACTGGGCCAGGGACAGACTAATTTGCATGTAGCCAGGTTCTGAGCTGGGATTGTGCAGTGAGCTAAAAAACGGTGATGGATCAGGCCCTGATCTGTTGACTGGGTACGAGTATTCTGCTTAATTCAGATGCTCTGTCCATCACCACCCCCTTTTCTGAATCGTTTTGTCCACCATAAGCGTGGTAGGGTATGCTCAGACATGAGTCCCTCGCTCACTGCACCATCAGGATTCAAGCAAGCCGGGCCGAAGAGGGCTGTAATGCCAGAAACCGGTCCCCGGAAGCTTGTTTCCTTTCCAGTAAAAGAATTGGCTTGGTAGTTTGGTCTGCAGTGTTCCCATGATGCACTGGGCCAGGGACAGACTAATTTGCATGTAGCCAGGTTCTGAGCTGGGATGGTGCAGTGAGCTAAAAAACGGTGATGGATCAAGCCCTGATCTGTTGACTGGGTATGAGTATTCTGCTAAATTCAGATGCTCTGTCCATCACCACCCCCTTTTCTGAATCGTTTTGTCCACCATAAGCGTGGTAGGGTATGCTCAGACATGAGTCCCTCGCTCACTGCACCATCAGGATTCAAGCAAGCCGGGCCGAAAAGGGCTGTAATGCCAGAAACCGGTCCCCGGAAGCTTGTTTCCTTTCCAGTAAAAGAATTGGCTTGGTAGTTTGGTCTGCCCTGTTCCCATGATGCACTGGGCCAGGGACAGACTAATTTGCATGTAGCCAGGTTCTGAGCTGGGATGGTGCAGTGTGCTAAAAAACGGTGATGGATCAAGCCCTGATCTGTTGACTGGGTACGAGTGTTCTGCTTAATTCAGATGCTCTGTCCATCACCACCCCTTTTTCTGAATCCTCTTAATTGGATATCAACACAAAGAGAAGTGCAGACATGGCATCTGCCTTTTTTTGGCAGATGACCCATTACCACCCTCCCTTCAATCAAACATTTGGTGCCAGACAGAAAGTTACAAAGTGTCAAACATGATATGATGTGTCTGTGCCAAGAGGCTGAGTCAGTGCTAAAAGAGCCTGTCGGGTAACGAGCACTATATATTACTGTCAAACTACCAGTCAATCGCCTTGGACAAAAGGTGAGACTCATTTTTTTTTAGCCGAAGTAGTCAAAACCTTTGCATAAATATTACCAATCTCAAAAGCCCACCAATCAGGATTTGACTGGTATTCCCACTTACAAAGGTGATGCAACAGGGAACAGATTCCAACCTCAAAGTCCAATGCCTAGTTAACAGGACATTTGGGAGTGGGTGTACAGTGACAGGGTGAACAATTACAAGCCTCAGTTCAGGGGAGGCAAATTAGGTCAGGTGGATCTCCAAAGTCAGTATTCCCCCAGATTGATTATTAGTCCTGAGAAGTGACTTAGGGGCACATGTACGACCATTTTTAGACGTCGCAAATGGAGATTCAGGTCATTTACGACTGCTAAAAAGGGTTGTAGCATGTATCAAACCTATTTTGTGAGTTGGCAACGTGTTACTGACTCACAAAATAGGGTTTGCAAGTCTCTATATGGAAGGGGTGTTTCAAGGGCGTAAACTTCCTAATAGCGAGTCGCAAAGGCATGTACGATTATTTTGTGACCGTAATGCAGTCGCAAAACAATCGCAGTTTACCACCTACTTCAAGTATGTGGTAAGACACGTACAAACAGGAAGGGGTCACCAGGGGACCCCTTTTCCTTTGTGATTGGCAGCAAAAACGTTTTTTAAGAGCAGGCAGTGGTACCACAGACCACTGCCTACTCTTAAAAAATGAAACTGAAATGTTTCATTTTTGTTTTTGAAATACATCGCGTTTTCCTTTAAGGAAAAAGTGTTGCTTTAAAAAAAAAAAGTTGCTTTATTTAAAAAGCAAACACAGACATGGGGATCTGCTGTCCCCAGTAAGCTCCCACCCCTGTGTTATTGCCCATTCCCAATGGGTCGTACATTGTGACCAGCCTCATGAATATTGATACGGCAGGTCATTTACGACCCCATTGAGACTTACAAAATGTGTTTGAGAAACATTAGTATATTTCTTTTTGCGACTCACAAATTGCGAATCGCTAAAATTCGCAAAATGTGAGTCACAAAAGGAAATGATCGTACACGTGGCCTTTTGTAACTAAGATAGTTGTGCTGGTGTTACATCAAATTGGAGGGATCCATCTCTTAATAAAATGAAATGAAATGAAAAATATATATAGTCCTACATATACCCGGAGGCGTAAGAGGTGATGCATATTACGGTGGAGGTGCCTTAAAACAGTCATGTTTTCAGTCCCTTCCTGAATTTAAACAGATCGGGTTCTTTTTTTTAGAGATACAGGGAGCTTAGAGGTAGTATTGGAAAAGCTTTTTCTTCGCCATTTAACTTTCTGTTCCTTGGGGATGATCATGTTACCGCTAACCGAAGATCTACGTTGTCTGCCTGGAATGTAGCATTTGAAGAATTGTGACAATTGCCACGGACCAAGGCCATGTCTAGATGTAAAAGCTATGCATAGTGCTTTGAATTGAATACGTTTGCAAATAGGCACCCAGTGTAGTTGAGAAAGAGCCCTGGAGACCGAATCATACCAGGAAAGCCCAAACAGGACTCTCGCTGCAGTGTTCGGAACCATCTGAAGCTTGTGGATGCTGCGCTTGCTCGCACTAGTAGATATAAGTCATTACAATAAACCAGCCTAGAAGCAATCAACACTGTGACCACTGTTTTCCTTAAATAAAAAGGGATAAAAGGAAGTATTTTAAAAAAAAATTTAAGGATAAAGAAACATGCCCATGTAGTATGATTGAGCTGAGTTTCGAATGACAGCTTGGTGTCAAAGAAAAGCCCAAGATTTTTCACTTGATTAGCGGGTGTCGGAAGAGGACCCATATGCTCGGGCCACCAACTGTTAGGGAAGGATTTTCAAAGAGCATAACTTCAGTTTTTGACAAATTTAATTTTAAGCAATTGTCTTGCATCCACCTTCCTATGTGGCCCATACATTCTTGAAAATGAGACACAGTATCTGTGGACGTGCTGTTGATTGACACAATGATATGTGTGTCATCCACATAGGACACCCGAGCAAAGCCATAGTTCTTAATTCACTTAGTCAAGGGGGTGACGTACAAATTAAAAAGGGTGAGGCTCAACGATGAGCCTTGCGGAACTCCACATGGAAGTGAGAAGTCCAGTGAGACAAATTCATTGTGCGCTACCATTCGAGACCTATCTGACAAAATCGAATTGAGCAGGAGGAGTGTTTTATCCCTAGTGAAGTGAGACGGTCAACTAACACATCGTGGTTGACCGGGTCAAATGCCGCTGAGAGATCTAAAAGGATCAGTGCAGGGCTCCCCTCCAGAGAGTCTGCCTAAGCTCTTCCGTGGCAGTTATTATCGCCAATTCGGTACTGTGGTTTACCCGAAATCCATACTGTGAAGGGTCCAGAATGCCACTTTTCAAAATTAAGGTGGATAGTTCTTCATTTAGATAGCTTTCTATTATTTTTGGTGGGAAAGGCATCCCAGAGATGGGTCTATAGTTTAACCCCTTCCATGCGGGGCTGTTTCCCCCGCTGTGCTGGGGGGCAGGGCGCGCACAGCGCCCCGGTGCTCATGACGAGGTCTGCTCGTCATGAGCCACGGCGCTCCGGTGCTCATGACGAGCAGACCTCGTCATGACCACGCCCGTTCCAATGGAACGATCAGCACAGCAGGGGAATTAGCCCAGCGTGTGAGCGTTCCATCTAACGGGCGGGGTCATGACGAGCTCAGCTCATCATGAGCACCGGAGCGCCGTGGCTCATGACGAGCTGACCTCGTCATGAGCACTCAAGAGGTTAAAGGGTCATTAGGATCCAGATCGGATTTCTTCAGAAGTGGTAGAATGGAAGCTTTCTTGCATCCGGTGGGAAAACATCCTGAGGAATTTATAAGGTTAAAAATGGGCCAAAGTGATGTGGCCACACTCTCAATCTCAGGGACTAAGTGAAAAACCTTCGGTGGGCATGGGTCCAGGGGAGATCCAGATTTTACTAAGGAATTAGTTTGATGATCTGGTCAAGAGTGAAGGGTGAGAAGGAAGATAAGGTAGGTGTGGAAGTACTATCTGGATAAACTTGAAGTGCAGAGCTATGACCAGAATTCATGTGGGGCACCGATGAGTGATTCGCTTGGGGCAGAAAAGCATCAAAGACCTGTTTGACCTTTTGTTAGAAGGAGTCCACTAAAGCATTACAAAATTGTTGGCTCCTCTCATGATCTTGGTATTCTGGGAGTTAAGAAAGTTTTTTTAATGGTAGAAAATAATAGGTTTGAACAGCCATTAGCTGCTTCTATCTTTTCTTTAATATAGGCTGGCTTTGCCTTCAAAATAAGGTTTTTATATGCTTGAATAGCTGATCTTTAATCTATTTTAGTCTGAATGTCGCTTTATAGCCTCCATTTCCTTTCAAGTCTTCTGCACTTTTGTTTTTGTGCTCTCAATGACTCATTGAACCAGGGTTCTGACGGCGATTGCCTGGCTGATAAAAAGGTAGTTTGTGGGGCCAACTGCTGTCCTGTGACATCCACCCAGGAGTGATAAGTCAATACTGCCTCATACAGGTCAGCAGGAGCAGACTGTAAGGAACCGGTAAGCACCATTTTAAGGTCATCTGTCTTTAATGTGTTCCGAGGTCAAAAGGTGATAACTTTATTTAAAGATCTAATGAACATTTTTAGGTAGTAAGATAATTTCAAACATAATTGTGTTATGATCCGACCAGAGCAGGGGTAGCGATCTGATCCATACTAGGTTGGGATGATCCAAAAGGATCCTATCCAGGCAGTACCTGGCAGAGTGTGTGGCCCCTTTGACCAGTTGACTAAGTCCTGCACTGGCCATTTGATCAAGGAGGACTTCAGTTTCTCTGTCCGCACTATTTTCCAAATGGAAATTGAAGTCTCCCAAAATGGAGAATTTTGACTCACCTGCTTTGTCCTCCAGGAGATGACCTATTGAGTCTAAAAAGTTTGTTTTAGTTCTTGGCGGCCGACACATTAATGTACCACTAAAAGTGTTTTTGCTGTCAAGTCCAATTTTAAAGACTGCTGCTTCACACTCTGTGTTAGTTAGGGTTGGTTTAAACCATAGTTTAAAACCATTTCTGGCTAATAAAGCTATGCCACCTCCCCTTTTCCCTCTTCTATCTTTTCTGAGGATTGTAAGACCTTCAGGGAGAGCCTCTGAAGATCAGGTACGGAAGATGCATCGGCCCAAGTTTCTGTCACAAAGGCCAAATCTATTTGATGCTCATCCATGAAGTTGCGTCAAACCAAAGCGTTTTTGGCAAGAGATCTTGTGTTAAGGAGTGTTCAAAGAACGTTTGTCTCTCTCTGTTCTGACGTTATCTGAGTAAAACTCCAACGACTGGCTTGTGCTACAGGGAGAAGGTGGAACGTATTTAAACAGAAATGACTACCCATGGTTGAAATCTTTCATTGGTCAGGTACTCACCTGACACTTTGGCTGTTACCAGGAAGTGGGTAATCTGCTTTTTAGATTTAGGGCTGTTTTAATTTTTTTCCAATGTGCAATTTTGGGTGATAAATGATTTGTAAATACTAATGATTTTTATATTGAATATGGTTGTAACCCACAAATTAATGATGTTGCATTAAAAACAAATGTATTACAATGTTTAAAAGTGTGATTATTAACGTAGTTCAGTTAAGCCAAATTTTTCATGAAGACATCATTTTAATAAGATGGATGCAGCTTCTAGTGTTTCTCTCATCCTGCTCCTGCTCATTTCCCCCTCTCAGTCTACTCCCCTTGCTAGTCTTCAATCCCCACATTTATTGAGGAATTCAGCACAATGTGGCGCAATTGGTTATTTTCCTCAGACGACATGCATTGTGAATGAAACTTGAAAACCAAGAAATGCCAATATTTATCATATTTTCACTGAGCGAATCGCAGCAAGCCATCTTGGTGCGCGGCATGAAAGGAAAAGAGGAGGAATGAGACGTATTTAACACTATGCGGCACATTCCTGTCCTTTCCCAGCGCTGGGGCACTTTTGGCGGCCTTGCATCAACACGGGTACCCTTCCGTCATGGTGCAAGGGGGGCCTGCGTTGTAGCCAGAATTGTTTTTGTGCAGGAAGGCACACCTTCCTGCACAAACATAATCCTCTGAGGCATTTTCCTCTTTCTATGTGTGCTGCAGAATGCAACCGACTTAGAAAGAGGAAACAAAGAGGACAGCTCAAGATATTTCTCCTTGTTACACCTCACCTGGGAAGACGTAGCATTTTAACGCATTCCTAGGTCTTCTACTCATGGTAAATCTTGCAATGCTTCAAAATCCCTCCCTGGGGCAGAGTAACGCAAGTCAGCGATTTAAGCTGCCTTTCTTTCTTCCAGATTTATCAAGCCATGCAGGTCTCACTAAGGTTTTTCATCGCCCTTGCTGCCCCTTACATGGCGCAAGGTTGACGCAAAACCTTGATAAATATTGCCCTAGGTGCTGGAGTATGAAAGGAACTTTGTGAAAAAATATTTTCCCAGGTGGGAAATGTCCTGACCTATGGGCTCAGACAGAGATATTTAAGAGGGAGCCTCACCCCCAACTTATCGTGGCATGCTTCATCCTCGGAGACCCCCCACACTGGAGTAAGATGATACTACTACAGTAGAATCAGCAAAACTGGGCAGTTCTTAAATATCCTTTCTTTCAGGAAAGTTACAGAGGTCCAGATCATACGCTACAAATCCCTATAGGTATACCCAACGACTAATTCTTTACTTATAGGTACCCTTGGTTTGTGTGTTAAAAACAAAAGAGTGTGGCAAAAGTGTAAAAATTATGTTTTACCTAACCGCATGGGATTGCCAACATGTCTTGACCAAAAAAGTGCTGAAAGTGGTCAACGGTCATCTTCCGGGCTAAAGAACTCTCATACGTAACTGATACGTACATAGCATGCAAAAATATGAGGCATGCGGCTCTCATACCTGTCTGCTATCACTCAGGAATCAACCCTTATTGTGGAATACATCTGAGCTTCATGGATCAGAGTGCGGGCATCTCCCCTGTAATCACACATGTGACCTATATGTATAAGTAGGGGATGAGCTTGGGTTTGCTTCCTGTAACTCTGCTCTTGTGATTACATTGTGAACGAACCTTTCCATCATGTTCCTGATGTATCTTTCTGGAGGACATTTCTGCTGGAAGTTCTGGTGTAGGCTTGCTAGCACACTAGTGTATTATCCTTTGTTTGGGAATGTTTCATATTGTATTTCACATCTCCTGATTGCTGCTGCGGTGGAAGCTAATGGAGATTTCTGACTACCTTAGAAATGGGTTAGTGTTGTAAAAATGTTAATTACGATCTCGCTTCTTGTTTTTCCAATATGTGCTATTGCTAGCCGTGCTATGATGAATATGCAGTTTCGCTCATTGTTTATGCATAAAATGTTAATAAAAACCCATGGTATTTGGGGGGTGAAAGAAGAGATTTACAGTTTCCTAACAGGACTATGTCCGATTCTAGGAGGAGACTTTTCATTTACTCACAAGACTCTGCTCAATTATTGAGAGACTTACCTTTCTAACTAGAGATGCTGTGAGTTTCTTTATGACTGACAGTTAAATTAGAGTGTTATCGCTTTCCCCTAACCCCTTAGGCATGCTGACTGTCCTGTCAATTGGAATTTCATTTAATTTCTGATTCTCTGACTTTGTGCTCCATATCTTTGCCTTCATGGCATTTATTGTATTATTCTGTATTGCTTATTTTGAGATTTGTTTTTATAATATATAATCTTTATTGATCTAGAACTCCGTTATTGAGTGGGCCCAGTCACTATTTGATTTACTCTGCTCAATGTATTGGGCCTGATGTTGTGGAGGGTAGTGTCTCTTATCTCAGGATCAAGAGTGCTAGTGCCGAGCTGCCAAAGGTAATTTTTGGGTTGATCAAAATATTGGGGTTCTTTGAATTATTGGGGTTCAGGTTCCCACAGGGTCATGGTAGATATTTAAAGTGTGTTATTTCAAGAACTCCAGACAGCTGCTTTAACCCGTTGGCTGCTGCCGTCGGCCAACGGTCGTCGCGTGCACTACCTTGGTAGTTCTGCACACGTCCGTTGGCCGACGCTGCCCCACCCGTTTTTCAAACGTTCAGTCCTGGAGCTGAACGTTTGACTCAGCCAACGGGTGGAACTATTAAAGAATTAGGGCATCAACTCTCAGGACACAATTCAAGCACCTAGTGTACCAGTGATGAGCCTTTGGTTGGTGCGGGTCGCTCAGAGGTCTGGTCCTCTGATGGTCGTTGTAGTGACTCACAGGTGCTTCTCAGGTCTCATCATCTGGGTTCTAGGATCATGTGGCTCCAAAGAGGCTCTTTCACTCAAGCATCCTTTACGCAGCCCCTAGTTCAGCTTGTCCTTGGTGTCGTACTTATGACCAGGCTGTTCAGCACTGGCATAATGTAGGGTGCAAAAACACCGCCATAAGTTTAAGGCTATAGCCTTGAGAGAAACAACATTTATTGGTCCTTGTTAGATAGTTCCTCTGAAGTGGGAGCCTCTTTTAAGTCTACATTAAACATAAGGAATTGGCATTGACGGTCCAGTACTTAAACTGTTCTTGGGTCCACTGTGCCACATAGGGAGCTGTGGGAAATTGTGACACCTTCAAAAATCATGTTTGCAAGCATGGTGTCACAGCTGACTGTTTATGAGGTACCTTCAACTCAACACCCTTAGGAGTGATGGGGAAACAAGACTGTAGCCAGAACAGTCAGAGGTAATTGCTTGAAGCTTGAGAAGGACAGAACATGTTTCCACATCTTTGCCACTTGGGAGGGGGGAGGGTGCCCAGGCTTCAGAGGATCAAACCAGGCTGCTGTTCAGTGCTAGGAGATGTGCTCAGAGCTCACAAACTGGGTCTTTCCAGTGAGTGGCAAAAACACCACTAGCCGACGAGGGAGCCATTTCACAAACATGTTTGAGTACTGGAAGCAGTACTACAGGAATACTGTTTACATGCTCTTACGTGCCTTTGTAAATTGGCTTGGAAACTGTTTAACTCCCCCTTAGTAAAAGTGTACAGAGGGCACATTCCTTTCTATTGGTACTAACTGTATAGGAATATTCCCAGATTATTACCGTAATGTTCCTATTTTAGATGATTTGGGGCCAAAGATTTACCCGAGGATGTAAAATAGTACTACTTTACTGTCTAGTTGCACATAAATCATACTGTCTCTGTCTTAATACAAATAGCTGGGAAGCATCCTTGCTGTTATAATGTCTCTTACGTTGACGAGCAGCCATCTGATAAGACAAAATTAGTAATTAACTCTGAAAGAACACACATTGCATGAAAAGCGGCACATACTCTGTAATGCATTATTATTAAAAATAGTGTACTTCCTATCCGCAGGGTTGACTATTTTACCCAATTAGAAAATCCACGAAATATGAAGCTCCTCAGTGTTGTGGTTTCACTCTTGCTAAAGTTGGCACTATAATTTGCTAAAATGGAGTGCAACTTTAGCTGTGGTGGAAACACATATTCAAACTTTGCTATAAGTCAGAAATATATATAGATACATGTCCAATGTATGTGTTGGATAACAACAGAGCACTGAACATTTCCCGGGGATGCTGGTAAACAATATTAAATTAACTGGTGATTCAGGTGATTTAGAACTAGTAGTTCAAGCGGTTATTTACGCCTCTGAATTGCTCAATTCAATTATATTTATTGTATCTACAAATGCTTTTCAGTCATATTTAGAATTTTAGGCAAATGACGAT